>NW_019250989.1:46750-52639 GCF_002742605.1 Olea europaea var. sylvestris
AAAATATCCTTGTCGTATGATCTTGTGGGCTAGTGAGAGTCCACCGGAATGGTTTCCACATATTCCTTCGTGAACCTCCTACAGGGCGTGCTGAGCTTTTCTTCATTCAAGCACCTTAACAAGGGCGTAGAATATCCCCGTTTATATAGTATATTATCAATGAGTGTGTACTTAGCCAACCTTATTCGGAGCTTTCTAGCCTCTACAGAGTTTTCGGGATATTTTTCGATTTTTAGGTAAGCGATGATCTCGCCCTGCCAAGTTGGTTTGGGGTCTATCATCATAAGGACCACTTTAGCCAGCTCGATGGACGGTAGGTGGGGATGTTATCGAACTCTTCGATTTCCTCACTAGTGGCTAGGCGAGCCACTGCATCGGTGTGACTATTCTAAGATCGGGGAATTTGTTTGACTTGGGTGGTGTTGAACCTTTCAAGTTCTTTTTTCACAACTCGTAGGTAATTGTCCATCCTGTCTTCTTTCGCCATATATACACCGTTGACCTGATTCACGACTAGTTAGGAGTCGCTGTGTATGATCAGGTCAGAGATCCCTAACCCTGAGGCCATCCTTGCTCCAGTAATGAGAGCTTTGTACTCAGACTCATTATTATTGAGGCTTTAAAGTCAAATGGCAAGGCTTCGTAGAATATGCGGTGATCAGGGCTGATTAATACGACGCCGGCTCCAGATCGTTCTTTGGTGGATGAATCGTCGACATAAAATTTCCAAGGGGTTTCTTTCTGTTGTTCCTCAATTGGGACATTGCAGAACTTAGAGACAAAGTCTGTGAGTGCTTGGCCTTTTATGGAGGAACAAGGCGTGTATTTGATGTCAAATTGTCCGAGTTCTACTGCTCATTTTACCATCCGACTAGAGGTGTCAGGTCTTTGCAGCGTTTGCCTCAATGGAAGTTGGTAAGGACCTCAATGGGGTGTTCCAAGAAATATGGCCTAGGTTTCGCGCAGCCATCAGCAGGGTGAATGCCAATTTCTCTACAAGCGAATAACTGAGCTCAGCTTCGTGAAGTGCTTTGCTTACGTAATAAATCGGGCGTTGAACACCATTTTCTTTTCGGGTTAGAACATCAACAATGGCATGCTCTGAAACAGATAAATATAGCTTCAGGGCCTCGCTTGCCTTAGGTTTTGAAACCAACGGAGGCTGGGCTAGTTGTCTCATTAGCTCGTTAAAGGCATCCTAGCATTCTTTGGTTCATTCGAACTTCTTTCCTCCTCATAACGCGTTGAAGAAGGGTTTGCAGCGGTCCGTAGACTTGGAGACGAACTGACTGAGGGTGGCAACCCTTCCGATTAAACTTTGTACCTCTCTGGGTTTGGTTGGAGGCTTCATTTGGATGACATCTTGTATTTTTTTCAGGATTTGCCTCGATTCCTTGGTTGTTTACAATGTAACCTAGGAATCTTCCGGAATTGACCCCGAAAGCAAATTTTCCTCGGGTTCAACTTCATTCCATACTTCCTTAGTATATCAAACATTTCGGTCAGGTGCTGACAGTGGTCCTTGGCCTTGATACTTTTGACCAGCATATCATCAACATATACTTCCATTGTCTTCCAATTTGCTGGGAAAATATGGAATTCACAAGTCATTGGTAGGTGGCGCCAGCGTTTTTGAGACAAAATGGCATTACTCTGTAGCAGTAAAGACCTCGGTCAGTTACAAATGACGTATGTTCCTGATTCGGGCCGTACATTGGTATCTGATTGTATCCGGAATACGTGTCCATGAAGCTGAGTAGTTCGTGTCCGGCAGTGGCGTCCACCATTTGATCTATTCTGGGCAATAGAAAGCTGTCTTTGGGGCATGCTTTGTTGAGATCGGTGAAATCTATGCATACCCTCCAATCTCCGTTGTGCTTTTTCACAAGGACATGATTCGCGACTCACTTCGGATATTTCGCTTCACGGAGGAAATCGTTGTTCAACAGCTTTTGCACCTCCTTGTTGAGTGCTTCATATCTTTTAGGATTCAGAGGTCGTCGTTTTTGCTGCTTTGACAGAACTGAAAGATCCACCTGTAATTTGTAGCATGCAATACTGGGATCTATTCCTCTCATGTCACTGTGATCCCAAGCGAAGACATCAAGGTTCTATTTAAGGAAAGCCACAATCTTACTTCGGGTGGAGAGCTGCAGCTCGCACCCGACTTTGAGCTCCTTTGTTTGGTCCTTGGCACAGACTCAAACCCCTTCTAGTTCTTCAACGGGTTCTTCGCCTTTGATCCTGGTCCGTGGGTCTAAGAGAATGAGTTCGGATTCCCATACATTTGTCATGTGTACTCCCACGGAGCTGTGTTGATGGCTGGCACAAGCTTTCCATTGACATCTTTCAGCGAACTCCCTATTTCCTTTGACTTCCCCCACATCATGGGGGGTGTGGGGAACTTGATAGAATAGTGATATAGGGAAACTGCTGCTCTCAGGCTAAAGAGTAGGGACTGTCCCATCACAGCGTCGTAAGGGGAGGGGGTGTCGAACACCACGAACTCGAAGTTCGTCTTCACCTGTCGGGATGCTGATCCTGACTCAACTTTGACTTTGATTGATCCTTTGGCAGAAGTCAAGACTCCACTTAATCCTAGGACCATATTTGGGTATGGTCGAAGGAAGTTAGCAGGGATACCCATCCATTTAAGGGTGTTACTGAATAGATTGTTCAGAGCGCTTCCTGTATCCACCAAGACTTTGGGGATGGTTACCCCGGCTACAGACAACGAGATTACCAGAACTACATGGTAAGGATGTGGGTCTGCCTCCTTCTCGTCAAAGGACAGTTGCTCATCTGTGGCTTTTTTGAGATTCTTTTCCGTTATGCCGATCTCCGAGAGATCCGCAACGATTGATCTCTTCGGTCTGGCTTCCTCGGCTTGTGTGTTCGTCCTACTCCTTAGCATATTGACTTGTGACCTTGGCAGGTCAACGTTGCAGGCCCTTGCAGTAGCTTGATCTCCTTGGATAATTCTAGTCCCGTAAGAAGTGGAGAATTTCACGCAATAATAATAAATTGACGTGGCAGCTTTTAGTTCGTGCAAAATGGGTCGTCCCAATATTACATTGTAATTGGACGCAAATCGACCACCACAAAATTCGCTAGGATCCTTCTTTGGCGAGGAGCTTCGCCCAACTCCACAATAGGGATGATCTGACCTAGGGCTTCAATAGGATCCCCAGAAAATCCCTATAGCTTCCTTGGGTACGGTTGGAGGTAGCGGATTGATATTTCCAACTGCCTCAAGGTTTGTGAATACAGTACGTTGACTGAACTTCCATTGTCCACTAGAGTGCAGTGGACTTTTACTCCGGCAACCGTCATTGTGACCACCAGGGCGTCACTCTGGTCTTGATGGATTCCTTCAGAATCTTCTTCCGTGAACCAGAATGATTCAAGGTCTATGTCGGTCTTAGGGGTTTGATTCCAGTAGTTCGGCACGATTTTTACACTTCGAGCTTGCCTTCGCTTGGCCCTTCTGGATCCTTCAATATACTGATTTCCGCCCACCATCATTTTGATTTCGACATGTGGGGGTGAGTTACGGTTAGGGATTGCCTGTTGGGCTCGTGTGGGAGCCCCCTGTAGCAATGGCTGCTGCGTCGTAGGTCGATCTGCTTCTTTTGGCTTGGCAACAAACTCCTGTAACCGACCTCTTCAAATTAAGGATTCAACTTCCTCTTTTAAGTCCCGGCAGTTATCAGTGTCATGGCCCATCATCCTGTGGTATCGGCAGTATCGTCCCTAGCGTATTCCTGCCTGTCCGTCCTTTAGGATTATAGGTCTGCGAAATGTTTCTTTTGTATTGGCTTGCGTGAATATCTCTTCCAATGAGGCTTTGAGTGGGTGGTACTCCCGGAACTTGTATGGCTGAGCCCTGGGACGTTCTCTTTCTCTCATATCCTTCTTTCTTTCGTGCTAGGACTGCGGCGTGGTTTTTTTCTTTCACCGTATCGCTGAGGTCAATTTCGCGTCTTGCTTCCTCTTAGTCAGAAGTTGATTCTTCAGCGCTTATGTATTTCTCAACTCGGTTCAGGAACTCATGATAAGTCTTTGGACAGTCCTCGTGTACTGACCACCAAAATCTCGTTTTGGGTCTTAGTCCTACTAATACGGCCATGAGTGCCGTATCGTCAGATATTTTTTCCACTTCTATGGATTGCTTGTTGAACATGCTCAAATAGCTTTTGAGGGATTCACTTCTTCCCTACTTGATGCTCACTAGACGTTCTTTGGGTGTGGTTCTGGCCTTAGAGCCCATGAACTGGGCCAAGAATGCATGACCAGATCATTCCAATCCTTTACCGACCTCTCATGTAGTCTTGTAAACCATCTTTGGGCTTTGTCTCCCAGAGTTAGGGAAAATGCCTGGCACATGATTGCGTTGCTTGTCCCCTGTAGTTCCATCCACGATGCGTATTTGTCAAGGTGGCTGAGGGGGTCACCATCCCCTTCGTATGCGGCAATTTGGGGAATTTTCAATTTTTCAGGTAATGGTTCCATAAGGACATCCTCAATGGAGGGAGAATGTCGTTTGGTTTGGTAACCTTCAGTGCCACCTTTGTTTTTAGCCTCCAGTTCGGCGATGCGTTTTTTAAACGCGCTTAGTTCGGGTTCTGTTTGTTCCAGAGGACGTGTTAGGTCGATTTGTCCTTACGTAGGAGTCAGCGAGTGACAGGTCCCCAATCTATCGAACACATTTGCAGTCCTTCTTGCCTCGACCTCCTTGCTTTTGGCCTTGTACGAATGGGCTTGGCTCCTTTCCAGTCGTCCCACTGCATTTGTCAATTTTTCCAGGGCTTTCCTCATTGCAATCATTTGAGGGTCCTGCCGTTGTGGAAGACTCGTGGTGTATTTGTTTTGTGAGGGTGGGTGTGAGATGGATTTCTGGAATTTAAGCTATGACTCATGGCTCTTGAAATTTTGTGGAGCGAATGAAACTATTTTTCACAATTAGGACCCTTCTTCTAGTGCCAAACTGTTTACGTCAAAATTAGCAAGAATAATTTTGAACCAACTTTAAGAAAAAATGCGATTTATTCTTGAAAAAGACCATAAAAAATGTCTTTAAAGTGTGATTGTTCCATGAGTCATTATATAAATTCACTTGCCCTTTACAAGAGTCATATTCAACTATTTATACATAATTTCAGCCGAAATCACATCAAATCAGTAACAGTACCGAGCTCATAACTCGGGTAGCCGAATTCTCTTGTGATTGGTCGACGAGGCCGGTGGCCCTGTGTCAATGTTTTTCCCAGGTAATGATGGCCTGCAAGGGGCTTAAGGATTAGTATTTTAGGATTGGTGATTTCGGACGGTGATGATGTCACCTGCGGCAAGTGTATTTGATTGATGGGGTGATGTGTCGGGGTAATCATGACGTTTTTCTAAGATAACAACGGGTTTGTCCGACTTGGGAGTATGGACCGAACTTATATTTAACTGAGGTGGGGTTAGCAAACTATTTTTATTAGGTCGGAGTTCGGATGTCAACAAATATCATTATTCCGAATAAACTATCACGTGTGACATTTCTTGCCTATGAAGTAAGTAGTTGACCTCACAAAATAAAGTGTGGTGACACTTAATGAATATGTGATAACTATTTGAGTATCAGTAGTTAATATCTAACGTTCGGTAGTGAAATTGGTCCTATGACTTAATATTATTATAGTGCCTTATATGAGGATAGTCATACTTTGGTGATATTGGATGTTACTCTGCCAAGGGCCACTAATACGACATCGTTCATGCATGTTAATAATCATATGAAGGTTGTGAATGATTAATAGATGATTTATCACTTTTAGATAGTAAGAAATTATGATCTATATTTCATTTAGTTAAGTTGATAACGAAATCCTTGACCAAGGTATA
>NW_019250990.1:0-1290 GCF_002742605.1 Olea europaea var. sylvestris
TAAGGTGGTTTATATTCTTCTAGTTTTCCTATGTGGGATTGGTATTTTCCAATTTCTCACCTATTTTATTTCAACATTAAGTGGGTATCTTTTGGCCTTAATTTCTCATTCACCCTAAATTGGTTTTAAGAAAATAAATATACCATATTAATCTACTCATGGAGTAGAACACATTTGGCCAAAGAAATCTTATTTTCGATTAACGGGGCCTACTAAATAATTGGTCAAAAATTGGTCAAACCAACTAATTAGAACCAATTTTTCCAACACCACCACCTATAGATTCATATAGTATCACCTTTCGACCACAAAACCTATCGGACTCCACCACCCCTAGCCTCGTCTCACTCTTTCCAATATCTTCCTCCATAGTATTAGTCTTCAATCTGTTCGAAACAGCCACATTTACGGTGGTGGAGTTCGGTGGGCATGGTGGCCGAAAGGTGGTGTTATGTGGATTTATAGTTGGCAGCTTGAATTTTCTACACCCCTTTCTTGCCCCCGGGGTGAGGGCTGCCTCTCCCTCTACCTCACCTTCGGGATACTGTATGGAACAAGGAAAAAAAATCTCCATAACAACATATAGCAAGTAAAGAGTAAAAGGCATGACCTGAGCGAAAGGTTACACCTAGGGGTTCTTTATTATGGGTCAATCCTACTCCAATAGTACCAATAGGCAAATCACACCATCTCTGTAATAGGTAAATGACTCTTTTTCTCCCGAAGTTGTCGGAATTAGGTTGTGAAAGTGGTGGTGGTTGATAATTTATAGTTTCTTTGTAATTTTTTAAAAATTTAAGGACTATGGTTGCAGTTGATAATTCATCTTTTCTTTTTGTTTTATTTGAATAGGAGGGTAAAATCATCATTTTATTGAAAAAAATGGATGAAAATGACCTTTTGCGCAATGAAAGGTGAAAGGTAGGTGTGAAAATGCTAAAAAATGAAAGGTATGAACGTTTTGCACAATAACATTGAAAGATAGGGACCTTTTGTGCTAATTATGCCAAAAAATGAAAGGTATGAACGTTTTTGCATAATAATATTGAAATGTATGGACATTTTGTACTAATTACCCTTTGATTTAACGGATCATTTTAACGGGGAGTTGACAGAAGAACGTTTTACGCAAAAAAAATGTAAAAGTGAGAGTGTATTATGCCAAAAAACGGAAGGTAAGGACGTTTTTCACAAAAATATCGAAAGGTATGGACATTTCGTACTAATTACCTATTTAAAAAAGATTTATCTTTGTTTTTGCTCATCTTCTATTTCAATCATATTTAATAA
>NW_019250991.1:0-1290 GCF_002742605.1 Olea europaea var. sylvestris
CCGCCGGCGCGATTTTTCTTTCCAATCAAACTGCCAAATTTCAACCAATTCCGACACAGTCGAGAAAAATGACGAAATTGCCCCTGGCTCGATTTATGTTTCCGATCAAACTGTCAAATTTGAGCCCATTCCGACACAGTTGAGAAAAATGGCGAAACTGCCCCCGGCGCGATTTTTATTTCAAATCAAACTGCCAAATTTCAGACAATTCCGACAAAGTCGAGAAAAAAAGACGAAATTGCCCCCGGCGCGATTTTTGTTTCCCATCAACAAGTCAAATTTCAGCTAATTCCGACACAGTCGAGAAAAATGACGAAATTGACACCGGCGTGGTTTTTGTTTCCGATCAACAAGTCAAATTTTAGCCAATTCCGACACAATCGC
The DNA here is from genome assembly GCF_002742605.1 of Olea europaea var. sylvestris. NCBI lineage: Eukaryota > Viridiplantae > Streptophyta > Magnoliopsida > Lamiales > Oleaceae > Olea > Olea europaea. Next base: position 385 of record NW_019250991.1, read on the forward strand.
GAATAATAACGAAATTACACCCAGCGCGGTTTTTGTACCCGATCAACCAGTCAAATTTTAGCCCATTCCGACACAGTCGTGAAAAACGATGAAATTGCCAGCTGCACGATTTTTATTTCCGATCAACCTGCCAAATTTCAGCCAATTTCGACACAGTCGAGAAGAATGACGAAATTGCACCCGGCGCGATTTTTGTTTCCAGTCAACCAGTCAAATTTTAGCTAATTTCGACACAGTCGCGAAAAATGACGAAATTACACCCGGCGCTATTTTTGTTCCCGATCAACCTGTCAAATTTGAGCCCATTCCAACACAGTCGAGAAAAATGACGAAATTACCGCCGGCGCGATTTTTATTTCTGATCAAACCGCCAAATTTAAGCCAATTCCGACACAGTCGAGAAAAATGACGAAATTGCCCCCGGGGCGATTTTTATTTCAGATCAAACTGGCAAATTTGAGCCCATTCCGACATAGTCGATAAAAATGACGAAATTGCTCCCGACGCGATTTTTGTTTCCGATCAACCAGTCGAATTTTAGCCAATTCCGACACAGTCGCGAAAAATGACTAAATTACCCTCGGCACGATTTTTATTTCAGATCAAACTGCCATATTTCCGCCAATTCCGACGCAGTCGAGAAAAATGACGAAATTGTCCTCGGCGCGGTTTTTGCTCCCGATAAACCTGTCCAATTTTAGCCCGTTCCGACACAGTCGAGAAAAATGACGAAATTTCCGGCATTGCGATTTTTATTTCCGATCAAACTGCCAAATTTTAGCCAATTCCAACACAGTCGAGAAAAATGACGAAATTGCCCCCAACGCGGTTTTTGTTTACGATCAACCAGTCGAATTTTAGCCAATTCCGACACAGTCGCGAAAAATGACGAAATTGCCCCCGGCG
>NW_019250992.1:0-1289 GCF_002742605.1 Olea europaea var. sylvestris
CTTTTGCACACGGTGTCCGTTTTGGGCCCATAAGTACTTTTTGGAAATGTAGCGACTGTTTTGGATTGAACTCATGACTTCATCGTGACGTTCGCGGGATTTCAGCCATTTTTAGAAAGAATGAGCACTTTTATATTTGGAACCCTCGGATAGTCGACGTACGAAAAATTGAGCGTAACTTTTGCACACGGTGATCGTTTTGGGCCCATAAGTACTTTTTGGAAATGTAGCAGTCATTTTGGATTGAGCTCACAACTTCGTCGTGACGTTCGAGGGATTTCGCCCATTTTTCGAAAGAATGAGCACTTTTATATTCGGAACGCTTGGATAGTCGGCGTACGAAGAATTGAGCGTAACTTTTGCACACGGTGTCCGTTTTGGGGCCATAAGTACTTTTTGGAAATGTAGCGACCGTTTCGGACTGAGCTCTCCGCTTCCTCGTGACGTTTGAGGGATTTCAGCCATTTTTTGAAAGAACGAGCACTTGCATTTCTGGAAAGCTTGGATAGTCGGAGTACGAAGAATTGAGCGTAACTTTTACACACGACGTCCGTTTTGCTCCCATAAGTATATTTTGGAAATGTAGCGACCGTTTTGGATTGAACTCGCATCTTCATCGTGACGTTAGAGGGATTTCGGCCATTTTTAGAAAGAATGAGCACTTTTATATTTCGAACGCTTGGATAGTCGGCGTACGAAGAATTGAGTGTAACTTTTGCACACGGTGTCCGTTTTGGGGCCATAAGTACTTTTTGGAAATGTAGCAACCGTTTCAGACTGAGCTCTCCGCTTCCTTGTGACGTTTGAGGGATTTCAACCATTTTTCGAAAGAATGAGTACTTCCATTTTTGGAAAGCTTGGATAGTCGGCGTACGAAGAATTGAGCGTAACTTTTGCACACGGTGTCCGTTTTGGGCCCATAAGTACTTTTTGGAAATGTAGCGGTCATTTTGGATTGAGCTCACAAATTCGTCATGACGTTCGAGGGATTTTGCCCATTTTCGAAAGAATGAGCACTTTTATATTTGGAACGCTTGGATAGTCGGCGTACGAAGAATTGAGCGTAACTTTTGCACACGGTGTCCGTTTTGGGGCCATAAGTACTTTTTCGAAATGTAGCGACCGTTTCGGACTGAGTTCTCCGCTTCGTCATGACGTTTGAGGGATTTCAACCATTTTTTGAAAGAATGAGCACTTGCATTTTTCGAAAGCTTGGATAGTCGGCGTACGAATAATCGATCGTAACTTTTGCACAGGGTGTCCGTTTTGGGCCCATAAGTACTTTTTGA
>NW_019250993.1:0-1289 GCF_002742605.1 Olea europaea var. sylvestris
TAACATAATTCTAAAGGCATTTATTAAAGAAAAAAAGAGTCGAACAAATCCATGCATATGCCTATTTTATTACGTGAATAGTGGCAAGTACATATCTACCAAACAAATAAAAGGTATGATAGTTTTCCATGTGTAAACTACTTTGGGAAGTAAGAAAGAGAGTAATCGGTTTTGATTTCCCATTTTCGTACGATAAGTTTCAAAATAAAATTGTCTGCATCGTTATCAATGTCGAAATTTTATAAAATTTTAAGGAAAAGTAGGGAACATCTTATAATATGAAATATCTAAAATTTGGCTTCCGTCGGTGATATATGAGGTGTTAAAATATTTTCCAAAATCCCGCTAACACTAACTAAACAAGCTGTTTTCTTTTTTTATCTCGTGGGGTAAGTGTCAAAATAAATTTGTTTGCATAGCTATCGACCTTGAAACTTCATCAAATTTTAATGTAAAGTAGGAAACTCCATGTAATATGACATAGTCAAAAATTAGATTCCTTCGGTATCATATGAGGTATTAAAATATTTTTCAAAATTCAATAGCGACCCAATTGAAAGGTAAACCGGTACAGTTTACTTATAATGACATAAAATTCCACAGACATCAAAATCATATAATTTCAAATTTATTCAGTAGTTAATCCATGAGGCTATCAAATCCAAATGGTTTCATCAAGAAATTCTAAGTAATGGTCGAGTTATGAATTTTTGAAGTTAAGGCAGAAGCTGGAAAAGAGCAACACTGGTCAGTGCAGTTTACCTTAAATGACATATAAAATTCTACCAACATTGGATTGACATGATTCCAAGTTTATGCAGTAGCTAACCTATGTGATTATTCAGCGCCATTGGTTTTGTCTAAAAATTTCAAGTAACAAGTGAGCTACGAATTTTTAAAGTTAAAACAAACTTATATTTTTAAAAGACAGCAATACTTTAATTTGCTAACACTTTTTTTTCTTTCTTTTTGTAAACGGTGTTCTGTATATTAACTCTATAACACATATCTAATTTTAAACATAATTTATTCATGAAGAAATATTCTTAGAGTAGTTCAACATATGACGTCCATAGAAATCCATATAAAAAGCAACAAACGTAAACATTTCATGATTGAATTAAAATTATTAAATCACGGGCTTCCTTCATAGCATGTTACATCATCATGTATCATCATCCGCACCCTAAGGAAATCCATTCAACCTGTAGGAATGAAATTAACCTATGGGTTTGAAACTCAATAAATATCATCAGTGCATTTCGTTATCAAATTAGAAATTTCGGACT
>NW_019250994.1:0-1289 GCF_002742605.1 Olea europaea var. sylvestris
AACTTTTGCACACGGTGTCCGTTTTGGGCCCATAAGTAATTTTTGGAAATGTAGCGACCCTTTTGGATTGAACTAACCACTTCATTGTGACGTATGATGAATTTCGACCATTTTTTGAAAGAATTAGCGCTTTTATACTTGGAAGGCTTGGATAGTCGGCGTACGAAGAATTGAGGGTACCTTTTGCACACGGTGTTCGATTTAGGCCCACAAGTACTTTTTGGAAATGTAGCGACCCTTTTGGATTGAACTCACTACTTCGTCGTGACGTATGAGGGATTTTGGCCATTTTTTGGAAAGAGTGAGCAGTTTTATGTTTGGAAGACCTGGATAGTCGGCGTACGAAGAATTGAGCGTAACTTTTGCACACGGTGTCCGTTTTGGGCCAATAAGTACTTTTTGGAATTGTAGCGACCCCTTTGGATTGAACTCACTACTTCGTCACGACGAACGAGGGATTTTGGCCATTTTTTGGAAAGAGTGAGCAGTTTTATTTTTGGAAGGCTTGGATAGTCGGCGTACGAAGAATAGAGCGTAACTTTTGCACACGGTGTCCGTTTTGGGCCCAAAAGTGCTCTTTGGAAATGTAGAGACCCTTTTGGGTTGTACTCACCACTTCATCGTGACGTATGAGGTATTTTGGCCATTTTTTGGAAAGAGTGAGCAGTTTTATGTTTGGAAGGCTTGAATAGTCGGCGTACGAAGAATTGAGCGTAACTTTTGCACACGGTGTCCGTTTTGGGCCCATAAGTACTTTTTGGAAATGTAGCGACCCTTTTGGATTGAACTCACAACTTCGTCATGACCTATAACGTATTTCGGCCATTTTTCGAAAGAATGAGCAATTTTATGTTTGGAAGGCTTGGATGGTCGGTGTACGAAGAATTGAGCGTAACTTTTGCAGACGGTGTCCGTTTTGGGCCCATAAGTAATTTTTGGAAATGTAGCGACCCTTTCGGATTGAACTCACCACTTCATCGTGACGTATGACGAATTTCGACCATTTTTTGAAAGAATTAGCGCTTTTATACTTGGAAGACTTGGATAGTCGGCGTACGAAGAATTGAGGGTACCTTTTTCACACGGTGTCCGTTTTAGGCCCATAAGTACTTTTTGGAAATGTAGCGACCCTTTTGGATTGAACTCACTACTTCCTCGTGACGTATGTGGGATTTTGGCCATTTTTTGGAAAGAGTGGGCAGTTTCATGTTTGGAAGGCTTGGATAGTCGGCGTACGAATAATTGAGCATAACTTTTGCACACGGTGTCCGTTTTAGGCCCATAAGTAC
>NW_019250995.1:0-1289 GCF_002742605.1 Olea europaea var. sylvestris
GTGGAATTTGAAATTTAGCTGAATGCAAGTATCTAAAATAAGGATAAAAGATGATTTAGCAGAAATGTTAGTATTTCTATCTAAATTTAATTTCAGGGAGGCAACTAGGGTTCGGCAATATCAACTCTCATGGATGATTTAGCTGAATGTTATTATTTCTACTAGTTATTATGAATCTGAAAAGGTCATATTCCCCTCATTTAATCTAGTTTCTGTTTGATGGCCATTATTGTGTAAAAATCATGTTTTGAATAGTGATTTTTGGAGATGTGTGATTAAAAATGGGAAAAAAATATGAGTTTACGTGCAAAATATTTTATTGTGTGAATCTTTGGTTGAAAATGTGTATGAGAAATAAATTGTTCTATTTTAAAGGGAGTCAAAGAGTGGCTAAGTTAGAGAATATCAACCCTCATGATTTATAATTGCCTTACATGCTTAAATTAAATTTCAACCGTATGGCAGTTAGCCCTCAACAGCAAAGAAAATAGATAAACATGTTGGCTTGTCATGCATGGCAATCACAATTCAATGCATGTATTGCAATGAACTGATTTTGATAAAACAACCTTGCCATTCAATTTAGTCATGGATTTGGCAATTTCCTATCCTTTGTTGAAGATCCTCCAACAGAAAAAGAACATAACTTAAGGGATTTCCCGAAAAAGCATGCAATTATAAATATCAAGGAAAACTAAAAGGTTGCTTCGCTCATCACATCACTCTGGTTAAAGCTTGCGTTCGTCCGTGCTCCCAACAACCCTAATGACAAATATTTCCTCGAGCATTTTTGTCTTTACTCCCTTCATTCAAAGAAATCGTACATTTATTTTCACATCTAATATTTCAGAAAACAATTGCACCTTCAATGTGTGAATTTACCAATATATAAAATTAATTGATTTCAGTTATATATTATTCATGTTCCCATAACTTACTAGTATGTTTATGTACTATATTCTTCAATTTCATTAAGCTTCACACTACTAACATAAGAGATAAAGAAGCATGTAAATCTATTCATCTATAATTCACGAAAATGAATAATTTAATCAATATTAAGAAGCAATTTTCTTATTAAAAATAATTGGAAACAGTGAAGAAAAAACCATTCCAATTTGGAAATCCTCATTCTCCGTTGTTCACAAATCCATTTGAGGTTTTCAGGAAAACCCAGTCTTTTCTCTTTCAGTTGCTGCTCGGGGAAAAAAGCTTCACTGGGGAAGGCAGCTAGTTGATCACTTGTGCTTTTAGCTTAAAGGACTAATCTTTGCTTGAACTTAGCCCGA
>NW_019250996.1:0-1289 GCF_002742605.1 Olea europaea var. sylvestris
GCAATAAATCGTTTTATGTGATAAGTATTTTAAAACATCATTTATATAATTTTACTTAAGGCTATTTAAGTAAATAAAAAAAAACCTAAAATTGTGGTGTAACTAACAAAATTCATAGTAGTTATTGAATTGCACTTGAGAAATAATTCCTTTGTGTTCATTTTAATTTATTGCAATTTTATTTCTATTTGAGTAAGGTTTTCTTGTTTCTTAAATTTAATATCGTGTGATCCTGCCTTTATAGTGGTATCCGAGCCACAATCTAAGGGACAAGATACTTGGATCTTAGAGAAATTGATGGACCTGCAAGGGTTCTGAATCTTTGGAACTGCTGAAAAAGCAGATTAAGGACAACTCAAGTTATTTAACTTGCTCGGTGAGATCTTTTCAATTTTCTGTATATTAACTTCCAGAAATTTGTGTTTCTTGAACTTTTCCTTGATTTTTCGGTACACCATTGAAACCTCCTTGAGACTAATATTTATCCAGTGGCTCTTTTGAGGTCCCTGGAATCTGAGATAAATCAAGTACGAGTGTGTACTTGGAGAATCTTGTTGGAGAGATCTGTGAAACCTTATATTCAATCTTTGTGATTGTTGTCTGTTAATTGATCTTGCCTGTTCTCTGTTAATATTGCAAGAATTGTGAAATCCTTTATTACTGTGTATGCTACTATGATTCCAATTTGACACAAAGTGGTACTTTTGACTGCCTATTTAAACTTCTGTAAGCTCTAGCTGATCTGTGTGTGATAAACTGTCTGCATCATGGCTACTGTTAAATTTGAAGTTAGTCAGTTTGATGGTAAAATTGATTTTGATATGCGGAGTCAGAAAATGAAAGCAATTTTGATGTAAATGAAATACGCCAAGGCTTTAGATAATTCATAGCCTGAGGGCTTAGCGCATAATAAGAAATCTAAACTTGAGGAAATTGCTTGGAGTACAATATTTTTGTATTTGTCTGATAATGTGATCAGAGAACTAGGTGAAACCACTATTGCCTTTGATCTTTAGGCCAAACTTAAGGCTAACTATGAGACCAAAACCACTCCAAAAAAATATTTTCTTTTAAAACAATTCTTCTCTTTTAAAATGGATCCTGAAGTTGATTTAGAAGAAAATCTTAGTAGGTTTACAAAATTTACCCAAGACTTGGCCAATTGTGATGAAAAGCTTTCAAAAGATCAATTGGCTGTAGTCCTGGTATACTCCATAAATGACAAGTATAAGGACATTAAAGTTGCCCTTGAATATGGTAGAGATAAACTCATTCTTGATGTTATAACC
>NW_019250997.1:0-1289 GCF_002742605.1 Olea europaea var. sylvestris
GTCTGTGTCACATGTGTGAACTATATGTGTAAATGTGACCTGATCTGTGAAACTGTAACCTCTATACTGTGAAATGTGAAGTGTTTCAACAACTATGTCCATGTATATAGCATCAAACGTGTCGTAATTCACTTCGAGCATATGCGACCTCTGTGTAACAATGTAGGAGAAGTCATGCGTGACCTGCTATGTGAAACTGTGACTTGACTTGTGATCTGTAACCTATCTGATGTGACATATTTCGCCCACAATGTGTCGAGAATGTAAAATCAAACATTTCTTCATTCGTTGCGAGCATATGTGACTCCCTGTCAACTATGTAGTCTGAATGATACCAATCTGTGACCCGACTTGTGATTGTCTTATCCATAACTATTTGTAACCTGGTTTGCTAATTTGTGACCCTCGTTGCTGTGCAATGTGACATGTGACATATTTCACATATGATGAAATTATTGATATTAATTCTAATTTGCAGAATGGTGTACTTGCACATATGTTTACTGTATGGAATGTAATCCCCATTGGCGTTGGTAACCATTGTGGAAACAGTGATGACAGAATTTGCTCTGGATCCTACGAAGGTAGCTGTGTCATTAAAGTACATATTGAAGGAAGATTTGCCACCCATCAGGATTAAAAATGATAATAATGTACTATCATATGTTCTGCTAAAGGACATGGATCATGAATCTGCTAAATATTCGATAATCATTGACGTTGCTGAGGCAGAAATAGATAATACATCCATCACAGTGCCAGTCATTGTGGATTCTAGCGATGAGATGTTTACATTGGAAGACATGGCATTAGATATATGCGAAGCATCAAATGAAAAAATGGGTCACAGTTGTGTCTATCGCGGATGCTAGAGAAATAGAAGAAGGAAGGGTGTTCCGTGATAAGGATGTTTTGAAAATGAGTCTGTCATTTTTTGTCATACAGAGCATGTTTAAGTTTATGGTTGAATGGTCCGACAAGAGAGAATATGTTGTGCGGTGTTCGAATGGTGGATGTTGTTGGATATGTTAATCATCGATATAGGGTAAAACATATCTATTTAAGATTCAAAAGATTGATAGTCACACATGTGCATCAAATGTAGTATTGGGGTCACATAGGCAAGTGTCATCTAAGGTTGTGTCATCTGCAATTAAGTACAAGTACACATCGTCTCGTACTATATATATACCAAAGGACATATGTAGTGACATGTTGAATACTTATGGGGTTTATTTGAGTTATTCAAAAGCTTGGAGATCTCGCGAGCAAACTTTGAAAATGATTAG
>NW_019250998.1:0-1289 GCF_002742605.1 Olea europaea var. sylvestris
GTGTGCAAAAGTTGCGCTCAATTTGTCGAACGCCGACAATCGATGCCTTCCAAATATAAAAGTGCTCATTCTTTCGAAAAATGAGCGAAATCCCTCTTACGTCACGACGAAGTCGTGAGTTCAATCGAAAACGATCGCTACATTTCCGGATAGTACTTATGGGCCCAAAACGGACACCGTGTGCAAAAGTTGTGCCCAATTCTTCGAACGTCGACAATCGATGCCTTCCAAATATAAAAGTGCTCATTCTTTCGAAAAATGGGTAAAATCCCTCATACGTCACGACGAAGTGGTGAGTTTAATCCAAAATGGTCGCTACATTTCCAAAAAGTACTTATGGCCCCAAAACGGATACCGTGTGCAAAAGTTACGCTTAATTCCTCGAACGCCGACAATCGATACCTTCCAAATATAAAAGTGCTCATTCTTTCGAAAAATGGGTGAAATCCCTCATACGTCACGACGAAGTAGTGAGTTCAATCCAAAACGGTCGCTACATTTCCAGAAAGTACTTATGGGCCCAAAACGGACACCGTGTGCGAAAGTTACGCTCAATTCTTCGAACGTCAACAATCGATGCCTTCCAAAATATAAAAGTGCTCATTCTTTCGAAAAATTGCCGAAATCCCTCATACGCCACGACGAAGTAGTGAGTTCAATCCAAAACGGTAGCAACATTTCCAAAAAGTACTTATGGGCCCAAAACGGACACCTTGTGCCAAAGTTTCGCTCAATTTTCGTACGCCGACAATCCATGCCTTCCAAATATAAAAGTGCTCATTCTTTCGAAAAATGGGCAGAATCCCTCATACGTCATGACGAAGTCGTGAGTTCAATCGAAAACGATCGCTACATTTCCGGATAGTACTTATGGGCCCAGAACGGACACCGTGTGCAAAAGTTACGCTCAATTCTTCGTACGCCGACTCTCCAAGCGTTCCAACTATGCAAGTGCTCAATCTTTCGAAAAATTGCCAGAATCCCTCATACGTCATGACGAAGTCGTGAGTGCAATCGAAAACGATCGTTAAATTTCCAGATAGTACTTATGAGCCCAAAACGGACACCGTGTGCAAAAGTTACGCTCAATTCTTCGTACGCCGACAATCCATGCTTTCCAAATATAAAAGTGCTCATTCTTTCGAAAAATGGTTGAAATCCCTCATACGTAACGACGAAGTCGTGAGTGCAATCGAAAACGATCGTTAAATTTCCAGATAGTACTTATGAGCCCAAAACGGACACCGTGTGCAAAAGTTGCGCTCAATTCTTCGAACGCCGACAATCGA
>NW_019250999.1:0-1289 GCF_002742605.1 Olea europaea var. sylvestris
CATGGGGCAAGGTATGTCATCAGTCTTCTTTGTGAGTCTGATAACAGAGATGAATATATAGCCACAGTTGTGACCAAGCCAGTGTCAACTTGTCCATCTTATTGTCCTACTTACCACAAATATATCCCAGGATTACCAGATAATTGCATTTGTGCAATACCTTTTGGGGTTGGACTCCAGCTAAGAAGTCCTAGCATATCTGACTTTCCTCCATATCGAGATCAATTCAACGAGTTCATAATAGGAAATGTTAAGTTGTATCCTTATCAGCTATTCATTGACTCACTAGCTTGGGAAGAGGGTCCAAGGCTAAGAATGTTCTTGAAGTTCTTCCCTTAGTTATCCAACGATTCTCATGAATTTAACAAAAGTGAGATTCAACGGATTGCAGACATATTTGCTACATTTGCTATACCTGGGAATGATACATTTAGCCCTTATGAGTTGCTTAATTTTACTGTCAACGGACCTTATTTAAACGATAAGCCAATTTTTACTAATACTTCTCGGTAAAAACAATCTTTTCTCTAAAATTGGATTGAATTGAATTGAAAATTTTGTTACTATAGTGCCACTCCCATCTTTAAAGGGTAAAGGAATGAGCAAAGGCGCATTAGCTGGAATCATGTTGGGGTCCATCTTCTGTGCCAGCATGGTACTTTTAGGTGTCATGCATTTAATCGTAAGGAAGAATGAGCAGTTCCCACTCAATGTTGTGAAAGATAAATCACGTGAGTCGCACTTTATTATTCACATTAACAACTCTTTTATTTATTTACATTATACATGACTTCTATCCATACTTCTTGTTTGTTTGTTAGTGGGAAAAGTTACAATAATAATGGATGGAGTGAAGGCATTCAGCTTTAAAGAGTTGCAAGCAGTAACAAGCAGATTTAGCATTGCTACTCAAGTTGGCGAAGGGGGATACGGAAATGTCTTTAAAGGTACTTTAGTGGATGGCACAGTTGTAGCTATAAAGCGTGCAGAACAAGGTTCTTTGCAGGGTGACAAAAAAGTTCTACACCGAGATAGAAATGTTGTCTCGTTTACATCACAGAAACCTAGTTTCATTGGTTGGATATTGTGATGAGGAGGACGAATAGGTACAATTCAATCTCGAATATATCTTCTGTGTATCAGTACTTGGAGTGAACTTACCTTGATCAATTCATGAAATGAACTTCATCTAATATTAGTTTATTCTTTCATTGTCTTGTTTGTGCATACAGATGTTGGTGTATGAGTTCATGCCAAATGGCTCATTACATGACCTCCTATTTGGTAAT
>NW_019251000.1:0-22800 GCF_002742605.1 Olea europaea var. sylvestris
CCTTTTTGGGACTTTGTCTCAAGAGATTTGTCCCTTACACAATCGTCTAATCCTTTTTAATTGTTAGCGACTAACCCGCGCGAAACAGATTGAATATGCAGAACATGGTACATCTCTCGGTGTTTTGGTTAAGGACACCTTCGTACTCTCTTCCTCCTTAAAGGGAAATCAACTACAATACATTCCCACTCTCACATTTGGGTAAGTAGAGTTCTCATTTTGCAAATCAAACACGGTTTTAAATGTTGTGGCCATTATTTGAACTTTTTTAGTGGGACAAAGAGTGGAAAGAATTTTGGTAATTCCATCATTTTGATTTATAAGGTTATTTTCTTTGACTAATGCAAATTGGTTTTCTCAAGTTCTGTAAGTAGGTGGTATTTCATGAAATGCCTTTTGAGCTATTGTTATTTGCTAAGCTATCAGACATTATTTACTCTTTTCTTTATACTTACTAAACAAATCTTACTGCCTACTGGCAGGTGCGGATATCATCAAGAATTTTCTCCTTCGCTTTGTCCTCCTTTTACAGATGGAGTTCTAGGCCTGGGCAGTGGCGAAACAAGTATTTTGTCACAGGTAAGCAGTAAAAAGGTTATGGCCCTTTGCTCGAGTGATAAAAATGGCCCTGGATATCTTGTCCTCGGAGATTCTCTATCAAATTCACCAGATATTACATGGAGGTCACTGGCAAACGATCACCTTGAGTAAGCAAAATTCACTGAAATTAGTTCATCTATACCAAAATGTACTTCACACAAGACTATAAAGAGACTAATTTTACGCGTCTTGAAAATTACATGTAGGCTTGGCCCCGCAGACATCATTTATGAAGATAATCTTCTCGTATCTGTGTTGCATTTTTCGTTGGATAGTGGGACTACTTACAGATACTTCAGCCCTGCAATATACCAAGCTGTTCTTTCTCAGGTGAGACAGAAGAGAGAATTTAATGATGCATGTTATCCATAGAATCAATTGTTAGCTTGATGTCCATTCTTCGAGTTGTGTTCTGTAAAATCACATTATGAATTGACGTTCGTTTCTTTGCGTATTATAATTTGAAGTGATTATCTAAGGTTCCATGATCATATAGGATGTCACAAATTGTATACTCGATGGGTCGGGTATTGTAAAACACAATTCGTGATGTGACCAAAATTATGTCGTTCACAACCGATTCATAAAGTTGGACGCTTTATGTTGATAAGATTGTATTGTTCTTATTAAGATTTGTCTAGATCTTGAAATAGGAACAATAATATGTTTCGATGCACATTAAACGGAACCGCATAGATGACTCATTTGTGACCGTTCGAAATGAGATTCTACTTGATAATCAAACAGGTCACCTAAATCCTAAGTGAGTAATGTACTTTTGATTGCTAGTTCTAGTTTTTGAGGTACCAACGAGTAAAATCTTAAATAGACGATCCATCTCGATGCTTTGAGAATCGGACCGAAACAATTAGAGATCATATACTTACAATAGTGGAATCCATTAATCATTGAGATGAGATGATCGTCACTTTAAGGTATTTTTCTAGGCAAATTGAATCTGAGCTCAGTAGGTCGACGATGAGATCGTTGGACTTTACATTGTAATTTGATCACAACGAATTTGCCGCATGAAAATGGGATTTAGAGGGTAATTAATGTTGAAGGGCAAAACGATCATTTTGTCAGTTTCAACATATTGGCGGTTAAATGGGGGTTGACTTGTGAAACGATAATCGAAAGATATTGTTATTGGATCATAATTTGCTTCTATAACTATCACTCGATTCGAGAGTGCAATATTGATTTTTTGATAGGATAAGCCGGGATTAATAGATGTATCTCAATTGGTCAAGAGCTGACCCAATTGGAAACATCTATTGGAGTTTGGGTTATGTGAGTCCGGTTAGATCCTTCTCTTGGCTTCAATAAAATGTGTGTGATTTCTACATTAAAGTTTAAGGAAATTTGTGCAATTTCCAAATCCTAATAGGACATTATAAATATGCACTTTATTGGTATATTTTATATGAGAATTAGGGTTAGTCACTTTTCACTTTCTTGAGAAGGAAATACACCTAGTGGAGAAGAAGGAAGAAGATCTAAGGGAGGAAACAATTAACTAGACCATTAAAAGCTACTTAAAAAGGTTATCATCTCCCCTTTCTATGTGTGAGGATTTTATAATCCAATGATTTCAAGATTACTAAAATCACATGATTTTAACCTTCAAATGAAAATTAATTAACTATTGTGATGATTAAAATCCATCAACCAACATCAATTTATTATCCTCTGGTTAATTTTTCAGGTGAAAGAATCGGCATTGAAGGCGGGAACCCCAGTCGTGGATCCGTATCTTCCCGTCTGCTGGAAACCTGTGACATCTTCAGATGCCTTCTTGGACTCTTTCGGATCTTTATATTTGAGCTTCAAGAGTGACACGTGTCTATTTTCAACTAGCACCATTTGACTATCTTACTGTTAGTGTGAGAACCTGCCGAAAATTATTATGAACGCGTTAAATTAAAAAATAATAATAATAAAAATAAAATAAAATAAAAATGGAAGAAGAAAGCATTTAGCAAGCTCTTAAACGGCCTCAGGATAATGTGTGTTTGGGGATCCTAGACAGCCAGGAACTTGGTCCGGAATCTGAAAACCTGAACGTAATTGGAGGTAATAAATACTAAGGCGTCTAAAGAATAACTTAGTGAATTCTTTATCTATTAAGCCAATTATCAAATTTTAGCTGTACAGACCTTCCTCTGCAACAGAGGCTGGTGATATATGAATATGAAAACCAGGAATTAGTTGGGGTGACACGAATTGCAGTGATCTACCGGCGCAGCTTTCTAGTAAGTTACATTTTTTATCATACACGATAAAGGAGCCTTATTATATTATTCAAATTAATATTTACTGAAGTTTTAATCTGTTTTGTGTGAGAAAATTTGATCAATCCTTTTTTCTGTCGTTAAGGGGGAGAACTGAACCAAGAATTCTCTTTCTTCATCATCAATTAAATCACTATTCGCAAAGCCACGGACCATGATACACATCCCTCCAGGAAAAAAGAGGAAGCAAGACTTCAATTCGCCCTAAAGTTGATTTTCTGGCTGATACAAATTATGATCATGAAATTTCACTACACCAGAAAGTTTTACTACATATAATATATCTGATTATTAAATCTTGTACTTCTTACTATATTGACAATCGTCAAATAACAATGTCCATCCACTTGCATAAACAAATTCATTGGTGTAAACCGACTAGTTTGGATCCATTCAAAGAGCAATATAAATGATTGTTTGTTTGTATTTCTTAGTGTTGGTTTTTTTTTTCGTCCATATATATTTGTTTCTGTTACAATACAACAATAACATGGTAAGACTTAGTCTAAGGAAACTTGGATGGACTTCGTGGTAACGTTTTCATGACTCCTTTTCAAGTGGACAATGGTGGTAAATCTATTCGGATTGAGTCTGAACACTCATGAAAGTAACCTAATTTTTTATCTAATCTAAAAGTTTAAATTGTTAAAGAAGGCCACATGTAATTGAAATGTATATAATTGAATAATTGTCTTAAACACGCTCTTTACGTGTAGGTGAGATACATTGTTCCAATAAAAGCCTTGTATGTACAGAATTTGCTTGCTCTAATACCATGTTAAACCATTTAATCTAAAAGTTTAAGTTGTTAGAAAGGTCCACATATATATCATTTAAATATTGTCTTGAACAATAATCATTTGTTTCATTCTACACAAATCAAAAGAGATTGGTAAAAACTTTGAGCCTTTCTCATGAACTGTTTTTCGACTCAAAACATACAGGCATACTGATTATCCTTAATTCACGAAGTAAGATACATCAGTTCCGTTTTCATGTTTCAACATTGGTATACTGACTTCAACTGCCAGATGACAAAAGATAATATTTTCACACCCTCGCCGCTACATGCTTGTGAATTTTCTTACCCATTTTTCGATCTTCCATCAGCACATGTACTTGAAAGAACAAAGATCGGTACTACCTAACATGAATCACTTCCCCTAGGAACATTAAATTCTTAAAGGTTTTTATACACATTTGAAACTCTACAAACATAAAAGTTCATTTTCAAATTAGAAATAAGAGACTTCTTTTTTGTTTTTTTTTCCATATTTTACCCTCTACAAACATACAATTCACTACTCAAGTTTAGATTTAAAAGAGAAGCTGTGTGACAATTATGCCATATGTGAAGCCTTACTCTGAGTTAAGGGTGGCAAGGGGGCCGACCTGCTAACAAACCTGCCTCGAGCCTACTCAACCCATAAGCTGCTCGATCGCACTTTGAGATGAACCATGTATTGAGCTTAACCCCCTTTATAGAGGGGTATCATTGTAATATCACATGCATGCATTTATGGTTGTGGCAAAATTTGAAGTTGATAATTACGGCTCCAATGGCCACAATTTTCATTACAATCAGGCAAGAATTGCTCCCAAACAAGCACTAAATTAATATAATATTTCCTCTCTAACAACTTGAGATCTAGAAGAGGTGGTTCAATACCAAGGTATTACCAATAAAACATGCAACATGTTGAGATAAAGTAAAAAATGGAAAATATAAATATATGAACATAGCTAAAATATTTTTTGGGTCATGTGTACTAAAAAGAACATATGAAAATGGAACATTTTTGCCACAGGCTGGCTGATTATTGTGGTTTCAATAGGATTAATCAAGAATTCTTTCATTCTGAAAATTCAATTCAAAGACCTGGAAGGGTCCCTTTGCCAGGGAAAAAGGAATCATTGCTTACCTAAAATCCTGGAACTCTCTGAAATGCTATAAAACATGATTCGAGAACTGTGCGTTAGCCTGCAAATATCAGTCAATATGCCAAAACTCAAATGTGCAGCAAAAGGAAACATATCATAAGCCATAAAAACTTTCACGTTTTGAGAGTCAACCAGTCGAGAGAAGATAAGAGTATACAGCAGCCTCAACGTGTCAACCTCCATACGAGTTTAAATTTGAAATGAGTTTCCCACTAAACAGATGTAGCAAAAGGCAGGATTAAAACATTGCAAAAGTGTTGAAGACTAAATTTAAATAGATAAATGTGATCTATCTCCAACACCTTAAGCGTTTGATGAGTTGCTTGCTTCAACATGGCATTGAGAGCATGCAGAGCTCTTTTAGTTCAACTTTCGATGCCACTAATTTTTGAAAATTGTACATTCGAGGCCTATGATAAAATGAATTCTATCAGTGCGTCAAGTGGCATGTTGAAGACTAAGCCCATGTCTAGGAGAAGTTTTCAGACATAAAAATGAATTTTTTGACCGTTTGTGTGCCTATGCTATCTTTTTTGAATTCCTGTGACTGAGGCTTATAAAAATATTATCAAAATACCCTTTGGACTATGGTGAGAGTGGGGGTGGGGCTTTTATAGAGGGGTATCATTGTAATATCACATGCATGCATTTATGGTTGTGGCAAAATTTGGAGTCGGCCACAATTTTCATTACAATCAGGCAAGAATTGCTCCCAAACAAGCACTAAATTAATATAATATTTCCTCTCTAACAACTTGAGATCTAGAAGAGGTGGTTCAATACCAAGGTATTACCAATAAAACATGCAACATGTTGAGATAAAGTAAAAAATGGAAAATATAAATATATGAACATAGCTAAAATATTTTTGGGTCATGTGGACTAAAAAGAACATATGAAAATGGAACATTTTTGCCACAGGCTGGCTGATTATTGTGGCTTCAATAGGATTAATCAAGTATTCTTTCATTCTGAAAATTCAATTCAAAGACCTGGAAGGGTCCCTTTGGCAGGGAAAAAGGAATCATTGCTCACCTAAAATCTTGGAACTCTCTGAAATGCTATAAAACGTGATTCGAGAACTGTGCGTTAGCCTGCAAATATCAGTCAATATGCCCAAACTCAAATGTGCAGGAAATATTTTACTTGGAACAAAAGGCATAGTAACTACAAAAAAATAGTTTCTCAAATATGCAAATCTACATTTTAATCAGGTCGTCATCTTCTAAATGTAATGCAGGAATTTTAAAATCTTTTGAAGAACAATTACCATAATACTCGAGTCATATTATCCAAAAAAAAAAAATGACAACTGTACATCAGATCAAAGTGACACGATGCCTGTCTGGGAATTATACTAACTGGGAAAAACCTCTAACGTGCCAATTTCAACCTTGTCTGGATTTTCCCTAGATCTCCAAGAGGAAACAGGTGATGACATCATGACATGGAAATGCATAAATCTATATTTATACACGACTGTGACACTAGTTAGCATTAACTCATCAGTAGAATCCTGACCCTTTTGATCTATAAGTTGAACACCATATGACACTTAGAAGACGGGGAAACATCATAGTACTTACGCAACCACGAGGATTTTATACACATAAAAATGGAAAATACAGCTCCAAGGAAAAAACATGAAGCACCCACAAGTTTACACAAGACAGACATGAGAAGTACGTTAGTTATGTTTCATGGGCTTTATTTGCATATTATTAATGCAGAGAAAAGAAGCAAATGTTGAACAAAAGTTTTAGCTTTTTTTAATTTCTCGATACTAAATAGTCTGTCCATTGCATTTTACCAAACATGCCGTAAAAGTGTAGGACTCGTGCAATGAACAGAAATCTTATGGATGAATTAATATTTGCACCGAGAAACAATGAAATGTCCATCATCAACTTTAAAAATCCACCAAGCATCGGAATTGTCCATTGCGTTTTAAGTGTTCCGTTGTGAGCAAGAAATAAGGGTCCTCACTATGCATCAGGCAAGAACACAGTTTCAATTCAAGCTATACATAAGACATGAGTTGAACTATAATGACTCGTATCCAGAGGGAACCATTATAAAATACAAAACTTTCACATATGGACATTCTAATTAAAAGAATGAACATGCAGCTAAAGTCAGCCATAATTCAGGTGAAGAAAAAATTTCACCCATCAGGAGATATATCTCACTTTTGAATGACAAATCTTGGTAATAGCCTCTATATGGAAGTTTTGCAGCTCTTCAAGAGTATTAATATCCAAACCAGAAACATCATCACCCTGAAAAAGAGGGAAAACCCATTAAAATGTTCACAAAATTTCTGGATGTCAATTTGCTTAGGGACATGCATTGTCGAGGAGTCTCAATTGATCCTACAACAAAAATATATTTGAACCATAAAGCCAAATCAATTCCTTTAAAACAGAGCATCAATAAATGATTTAGCCTTGATATGATCTTTAGCTTTTGGCTTTGTATTCAATCCAACAAAGAAAGTGAAAGAAACACAACCCCTCTCTTTGGGGACAGGAATGCAGAACGGTGACCAAAGGTGCCATTTTCATCAATCATAAACAGTTCAACAGTCCACGTGGAAAAAAGACCTTTGCACTATATGAAAGGAGTGGAGAAAGGGGGTGGGTAACAGGGAGCAAAAGGGAGAGAGATACCATAAACAAGGTGAAAAATCAATTCATATAAGCTTGAGGCTAACTAAAAAAATTTTGAGGCCTTCTCTTCTATATTATCATAATTTGCATTCTTAAATCAGTTCTTATGAAAGATTAACCAAATAATTATGGTAAAGAAAATTTTGTATTAATCTTTGTCACTTACTCTACTCAGCTTAGCATAAATGCAAGTGCTTACCTTTAATCTCAAAACTAAATTGTCAAGCTCTTTACATCTCCTCTCCAAATTAGAGCAAGCTTCTAACTCTTCAAGTGAACTTGCTTCTTCTAGACTTTCACTTGCCCCATTCTCGTAAAACTTTGTTATCAACTGGCCATCAGATGATGAACATCCATCGCTAATTTTTTTCTCCAAAATATTAGAAGCGTTGACCCCCTTAAATGAGGCCTCCTCAATGCTAGTGACAGATTTGCGCATATTTGCAACCAAAACCCACATGTTTGCAAGCTCATTTTCTAAATTCTCTTCACGCCTCTTTGCTTCATCAAGTTTCTTTCGCAGTTCAACTTCTATTTTATCTCTTTCAGACAACGCGTTGACCAAAGAGGCCTCTCTTTGGTATCGTGCATTTCTTTCTTGCTCAAGCTCCTCCATAGACAAACTGTCCTCTGGCTTTCTCACACGTGCATCAGATCGACCACCATTGATTTTAGCTTGCTTCATATTGATTGAACCTGACCTCTGACAGCAATTTGCTTTACAGCGAACCTCTTTCGAAGCCACCTCAGCAGTGAGTTTTGCATTTTGGTATGAAAGCTTTGTAACTTCTTCTGCCAAACTCCGGAGCTCAACCGCTGCTGCTGCTGCAAGCTCTTTTGCATAAGAAGCTTCCTCAGCTAGCTTTTGGCTGTGGATTTCTAGTCCCTCCTTCTCTTCCACAAGTTTTGCCTTCTCTTGCTTCAATGATTCTATCTCCGCAGCCTAAGCAACAGAAGATATGGGTAATAATAATTTAATATTAAGGAAAATAACTCATGAATAGCAAGATGAGGATAGATGTAAGTTGCCATTCCCATAGTTAGACTAGAAAGGCCACTAAGAGCCTAATCAGTGCCTACCTGCAAAAGCTGAGAATTAAAAAATGCATCAGTATTGCAACCTTTGGCCTCCTCAGCGTTGAATATCCTATTTAAGCTCATAGTACTACTTCGTGTATTATCTTCAAGAGATGTTTCTTCACACGACTTAATCTCATCCCTCCCACTTTTCACGATTAAAGATTCTTCAGAGCAGCTTGGAGGTGGTTTCCAATCATTATCAATATTTTGAGGTGCACTTGAACTTTTATCCAATAGCAAGGAATCAATTTCCTGCCTTAGCAGCAAGATGGTTTCTTGCATCTCAGCATTTTCCAATGTCTAGTTGCAAACAAAACTAAGTCAATTAATAAGGTAATAGTAAAAGGAATAAACTAAACCAAAAACTGAATTTACCTTCGCTTGTAGTTGCTCCTGAAGGACCCTGTTATCTGCTGATTTAATCTTTGTCAACCATGACATGAGAAATTTGTCCAAGTTAGTCCATATATTTCCAATTGATGTCAATTTGTTAAACACGGACAACTATAATAGCTTTAGCATACCTCAAGTTCAAAAGTTTTCTCAATCAGTTGAGTAGCTAGCCTAGACAAAGCCTGCAAAACATGGAACATGAAAATATGCCCAGTTAAATTGAAGTTCTTAGTATAAATGATGAAGAAAATTTAAATGAAGCAAGTTAGAACGCAAAAATCAAATGAAGAAATTTGTCCCCACAGCATCAGCAAGTCCCCAAATGAGTCTGGCAGGCATGTGAGGAGATGTACAACATTTTGTATCTCTCTTAGTGTATCATTTTAATCCATTTCACCTCATATATCTCGGCACTGCTTGAAGCATGTGGAGATATCTCCACTGATCCAAGCATACGTTGTTCCAGTGCTTTCATTTGAAGCTTCTTTTCTCTTATTTCATCCTTCAGCTTTAGCATGTTTTCCTAGATCAAATGACCATGACAAAAACAAAAATCACCATCAATCAAATATATGAACTTTGTAAAAAATAATAATAATAATAATAATAATAAATAAATAAATAAATAAATAAATATATATATATATATATATAAATAAAAAATAAGTAGGAGATTTTCCATATACACTTCGAATGTCTATACTCAACTTGACATAGATATTTAGGAGTAAACAAATTGGTATGCATAATTTTCCACTTAATTCTCAACCTAAAACTCAGGCGTACCATCTAAAGCATATATAAACAAGGGCACAGACCTTCTTGCGTTAGCACAAATTGTCAAGACATTTGATCCATCTCAAATCAAGTAATCTCAACTTTATATAGATAACATTGGACAATAAAATCCAGAAGAATATTTTCACAAAATAATGACTTTTTGCAGCATACTCGTGTGGATGTGTAGTCGTAATGAAGTCAGAAAAAAATAACCAACCTGAAGTTGCTGGTCTTCGGGATTCTTCGTTGCTTGTTCTGATAATCTTTTCAGAGAACTAGTGCATAGCGCCAACTCTCCAGCTAACATTTTTATTTGCTCACGCAAAAGATCCATTTGATCAGTGATGGTGGTCCCAGTCTACAAGAAATTTAGATTTTTTTCATTTTAAGCAAAGCTAATAGCTCAAGGCAACATGGCAAAATCGATTATTGGTGAAAATGGTTGGCAGGCTGTTAATGCAGAAAGAAGAAACTTCCTCCAGATGGAAAAACAGGTGTCCCATGTAAGAGCAAGCCGCTTAAGAAAAATATTACTGAAAAATATAGACACGTGATTTCACATCCAATGGATGAGTATATAATCAAATACATGGGTAATAAAAAAATTGTAGAAAAAGGGGCTGTAATTTGTATAAAATAAATTATAGCATACAACCTGAAAGGTTTTTCAAACAAGATAGACAAACTGTTAACCCTCTAGAAAGAACGCTATAAACTTGCTAAAGGAGGGTAAAAGTTAGGAAATATGCTTCCAAGTTTAATATCTAATAATGAATTGTGCTTGGAGTAAACTGCAACTCACTGGTGGGAGACGCCGGCCATTAATGGCTGCACTGAACAAATCACCGGCTTGAGTTCTGTCACGAAGAAAATCAACTCTAGAGGCATCGTCAACTCTTCTACTGATAGATTTCCTCTGTCCATCTTTCATATCGCTAAAAGCAACTCTACTTTGGGACGATTTTGATGAGGATGCAGGCGAACCATTAACAGAGCTCTCATAATCGGCACTTTGTGATGAACTGACAAGATTATCGGGCTTCTGTGCCAAAAAAGTAAGAAATTTTCATTATTGAGACAAAGTAATCATGTTTTCAACATTGTGTTCACTGTCAACATGAATAAAAAGTTTACATAGCAGGCTTGAGGGGTAAAAACATAATCTTACACATCGTACTGATACAAACATTCAACTATGAATAATTTGTCTTGAAATTTCATTTCATAAATTATATGAAAGACATTCATCAAATGCATTTCCCTTTGGATAATAACTATACATGGTTGCTGTTTGGTTTCCTTAATGTTTAGTTCTTAGTTAAGAGAGAGAGTCCATGATTTAAGCAAAAATACACAAAAAAGGAACTAATAAAGACAAAATGGATCAATGGCTGCCATACAAAATTAATAATTGATATTTAATAAATGGAGAAAGATTAATTAACTAGCGTAAATGGTTGAAGAAAGAATTACTTTTGTAACTGTAGTACATATTTATATCTACTAAAGTGGGGTATTCATCCTTGCATCGCATTGCCTTGCCTTTTGCTACAGTGAATGATGTATTAGACATTTACAATGAGAGTTACAACTTAAATATTACTTTTGGGAGGGGTTTACAGGATTGGGAATTGGATGATTATGCATTATTCTTGACCTCCTTGCATGAGGTTCAAATTCGAGTAGGAGAGGGTGATCGTAGTAAGTAGAGATTGGCATGTGATGGTATTTTTTCAGTTTGCTCTTATTTCAAATCCCTTTGGGACATGTGGAGAGTTCATTCCCCTGGAAGATGGTGTGGAAATGTAAATTACCTCTACGAGTGGTATTTTTACTGTGAACGGTAGTGAGGGACATGTTAATGGTGGATAATCTTCAAAGAAAAGGTTTTTATATAATCAAGTGGTGCTATATGTGTAAGAATGATAAGGAGACGATTGACCACTTGCTTATTCATTATGATGGTGTTCTTTGGCCATGGAACAGTATTCTAGCGTCTCAACATATGAATTGTGTGTTGTCTAGGTGTATAGAGGATGTGTTGCAGGTATGAAGGAGAAAACTTCGTGATAAGGACAACAATTTTGTATGGAATTTTATCCTGGGATGCATTGTATAGTGTGTACGAAGAGAAAGGAACAATCACCGTTTTGAAGACCAAACACAAACGACAAAGCAAATCAAAGAACTATTTTATCCGATTTTGTATACCTTGTTTAATACCGCGGCTTCTAATCATATAGCTTTTTTTTTTTTTTTTTTTTAAGGTAATCAAGTATTTTATTAATCAAATCATAATACATAGGAAGTGTATTATCAATAAAAATCCAAAAGAAACGACATAAAATTGGGCAGCCCATCTATATGACTAGTAGCCACTGCATTAAACCAAATGTACAATGTAAAATAAAACAATTCTCTAAGTTGCTCTGTTGTTCTTGTTTGATCGTCAAAACATCGACTGTTCCTTTCTCTCCACACACACCAAACTATGCAACCGGAATAAGCTCCCATGCAAGTCTGCTATCCTTGTCGCGAAATTTTCTCCTCCATGCCCTTAACACGTCTTCCATACGCCTTGGCACTGCCCAATCTATGCGATGCGATGCGAAAATCTCATTCCACAGTAAACTAGCAACATCACAATGGAGGAACAAGTGATCGATCGTCTTCCCATCCCTCCAACACATAAAGCACCACTCTGTAATACAAAAACCCCTTGTCCATAAGTTTTCAGCCATTAGCACCTGTCATCTGAGCACTGTCCATAGTAAAAATGCTACTCGTGGTGGCAATTTACTCTTCCACACCGCCTTCCAAGGGAAAGAGCTGTTCTCAGCTCCCAATAAAGATTTAAAGAAAGTGCCGACTGAAAACATGCCATCCCGTGCCAACCTCCACCTACTGCAATCACCATCTCCTGCCCTGATTTGTACCTCATATAAAGATATCAAAAACAGCGCGTAGTCGTCTAACTCTCAATCCTGCAAACCCCGTGCAAAAGCAATGTTCCAGCTAATACTCCCATTATGAATATCTAAGACATCAATCACCATGGCAGACGGCAACAATGCAATACGATACAAGGAAGGAAATTTCAATCTTAGTGGTTGATCTCTACACCAACAATCATCCCAAAAATTGATAGTATTACCATTCCCCACTATAAACGTCAATTTATCCCGAAAATCACTCCACCCTTGCCGAATATACCGCCACAGACTCACCCCATAAGAGTCTCGACTCTCGACTGAACACCATTTCCCCTCCATAACACCATATTTTGCTTCTATAATTTCTCTCCAAAAACTCCCCCTTTCTGTTCCAAATCGCCACAATCAATTACTCAACAAAGTTTTATTAAACAGTATGAGACTCCTCAATCCGAGACCACCCAACCTCATAGGAGAACATACGATGCCCCAGTTAACCAAATGTAATTTCCTCTCCTGCCCTAATCCTCCCCAAAGAAAATCCCTTTAGATCCTCTCCAATTTTTGTCACTGCAATAGGAATAGGAAACGACGACATGAAGTAGGGCGTCCTTTAACGAAAGCATTCTGAAACTTGGACACCATTTTCCCCAGCACCTCCTTCAATCTATTTGCCAAAATCTTCGCAATAATCTTGTAAACTCCGCTCACAAGGCTAATAGGACGAAAGTCTTTAATATCCATCGCTCCCAGTTTCTTTGGAATCAGCACAATAAATGTAATATTGGCACTTCTCAAGAACCTTCCACATTGAAAGAAATAAGTAAAGACTTTGACAATGTCTGATCGCACCATTTCCCAACAAGTCTTATAGAATGAGAACGAAAATCCGTTCGGTCCTAGCGCCTTATCATCATTCATGCTGAATCCTCAAAAGGCCTCTCTAACCAGCTGGTATCCTCCTCAGATATAGAAGAAAACTCAAGCCCTTCCAATTCTGGCCTCCAGTCAAACTACTCCGATACTTTTGATAGAAGCTTACCATCTAGGTGTCGATCTCCTGTGGATCCTCAAAGGTAACGCCATCTACCTTCAACATATTAATAGAATTGTTACTCCTATTGGAGTTCGCGACCCTATGGAAAAAGCGGGTGCATTTGCCCCCCTCTTTCAACAACTTGATCCTAGATTTCTGACGCCAAGTGGTCTCCTCCATCTCCACCAGCCTCTCCAATTCTTCCCTTAATTCTCCTCGTCTCACTCTCCCTTCCCCTGCCAGTCCTCTACTTTCCTCCCTCCTATCCAACTCCTCAATGACCGATAAGCATTGATTTTTGCGATGGTTAACATCTCCCACCACCTCCTCATTCCACCTCTTTAAATCTCTTTTCAACGCCTTCAATTTGCAATCTAAAACATAACTGGGAAATCCCTTGAAGTCATAAGACGTCCACCAAGTCCGTACTCGTTCCCCAAAACCATCTACTTTGAGCCACATCTTCTCAAACCTAAAAGGTTTTTTTTCCCAACACGCCTTACATTCCCAGAAAACGATATAGGGAAATGATCAGAATACAGTCTCTCCATTATCCTCTGAATGACCTCTGGATACTTAGCCTCCCATGCTCCACATACCAAAAATCAATCTATTAGGGATAGGATAGGTTGATCCCGACTAGAAGACCAAGTAAAGTCTCCCCCAATCATAGGCAGGTCCACCAACGCGTTCTCCCTGATAAAATCTGAAAAGTCCTCCATAGCCTTTGTTAATCTCCCCCTACTAGACCTCTCAGTAGGAAAACGGATCACATTAAAATCTCTCCCGATACACGTTGGAAG
The DNA here is from genome assembly GCF_002742605.1 of Olea europaea var. sylvestris. Lineage (NCBI taxonomy): Eukaryota > Viridiplantae > Streptophyta > Magnoliopsida > Lamiales > Oleaceae > Olea > Olea europaea. The sequence goes on from NW_019251000.1 coordinate 14,530, forward strand.
GTTCTACCAAGCCATCATACCAGCCAATTCAACCCAGAGTCCACTTCTATGCTCATCTACATTAGGCCCATAGACTCCTACGAACATCCACCGGAAGCTATCCTTAATATTTCTAAATGAGTTTGATAGAGAAAACAGACCTTCGCTAACCTCCTCCATATCAAAGACTCTGGTGTCCCACATCAGTATACCTCCCGAGGTCCCAAATGACCCTACAAACTGATACCCCACATGCTGTCCCCCCCATAGGCTACTCACAATATCCCTCGATACATCCTCCACCTTTGTTTCTTGTAAACATACAAGGTCAGCCCTCCATTTCCTCAATAGATTTCGAACTCCTAACATTTTCCCTGGTTCGTTAAGCCCACGTACGTTCCAACTAATTATTTTCGGAATCATCTTAAAACTCCATCATCCCTCCCCATCACGCCTCTACTCGACTCGCCGCCCTTAATATCATAGTTAATTGAGCATTCAAGCCGCTTAAGCTCACGATCACTCTTACTTCTCGTCTTACCTCCTGGAGCCCCCATCCCTTGTCCCCTGCTAGCCTCCAAATCCTCGAACAATTGTAAGAGCCTATCTTCATACCCATTACAGGACACTCCTACAATCTTGCTAAAATCCAGAATTCTTTGAAGAACCCAATTAGAAGGTAGTGGTCTGACGTCAAGTGCACTAGCTTTCGTTATCTCATCAGCATAAATAGGATCGTAGTAGTGTCCCTCCTCTTCCTCCACCTGTCCAGCAACATTATCTGTGTTTCACTTCTCAGCGCCACCCATCCACACCACCAACGCATTATCATTCTCTAGACCCCATTCATTCGAAGACTTAGTGCATCACCTACCGTAGGTGTTTACTGCCTTAGTGGCCGAGCCTGTTTTCCCATGCTGATCTTCAAGTGCCGGCCCTGAGTGTTCACCCAGTTCAAGTCCATCCTCTTGCACATCATCTGGCAATGATCCTTTTACAAGTGGAATCGTGTCTAATGACCCCACGATCGTAGAGCAAATAACTTTGTTCGCTTCCAAAACTTCCGAGGCAATATTCATAATGCCCTGTTCTCCTACTTCTGTCCGAGGTTCTGTCCCTCGATATGCCTCGATCCTTGGCTCCACTCCACCCCTTTACGATCCTTCCATCTCGTCTCGATTCTCATCTCCAGAAGAAATGTCCACATCAGACCCCGTCTGGGACTCACTATAAGGATTGCCTAATTTCTTATTGAATCTTTCTTGTTTAAATTGATAATACACTCCTGTGTATTCACTTTTGATTAATAAAATTACCTGATTATCTATCAAAAAAAATATCTACCAACCACATGTCAATTAACAACTTCCTTAAGTACATCCCTCCCAATTTAATTTAGAATTAATAATGCATAACACAATACAGAAGGTGTGATTCAATAATGTCAATCTTCTATAACCAACAACATATAATTACTGCAAAAAAATCTTGAATTCAAATAAACTGAAGTTCATTCAATAAGTATTTGGTTGTTCAAAGGAAAAGAGCATTTAAGAGACACGAGTTTACATTTCAGACTAGGATTATAATTCACACATTTAACATTATTTTGGAAAATAAAGCACATTTTCAATAGATAACCAAGAAATTAGAGCATGAGAATGGCCAATATGGGGCAATAAAATATGCATTGTACCAATAAGGAAAATAGTCCAACGGCAAGCTCATAGACTAGAAGAAAAAGTAGTTCTATAAGCATAAACAATTTCAAATGAAGCATCTTGATATCATGTAAATTACATGACCATAGGTGTAGAATCTGGCATGTTTTGAGCATAAACAATCTTATCTGGACTCAACAAGGATGATTTTAGGACAATGGATGACCGGCGTAGGATCAATGTATCACATTTGCATAATCAGATTGGCAATGCAGCATTTGTTGTGAAAATGTAAATAGTTCACATAAGAATATAGAAAATAATCTTAATGGACACAAAATTTAATTCTAAAAGAAATCTTGCTTTGCGGCACGTCAAAGAGAGACACAAAACCAGGTCACTATCCTTGGTAAGAGCTAAATTTCTCCAAGAGAATGCTGGAAAAGTGACCAATGAGAAAGGTATGTCAATGTCACACAACTTCGGGTTTGCCACATGGATGCTTATGGCTTGACGGCATTTGTAGAGAACAGCCAATAGTAGCTAATTAGCCTAATTATACTTGCTTAAAACGCTTAATGAACATCAAAAAATGAAATCAGGTCCATCATGGAAATGGTCCTAGTCATGTCAAATTTCCACGCGCAGAAAAATCACTTTATGGTTAAGAGGTGATGTGATGAACTATTAGAATAGAATTTTGAAAGTAGAGTTTGATTTAAAATATGTTTGTTTATGTTAGTTCTAATATTGCAATAATGTTTATAGTTTATTGAAAGTTTGTTTGATTTTAATTTCTTAGATTATTCACTCTATGAATAGAGGGCTTATTCATTGTAATAGATACTTGATTATATGAGTAAAGCTGTTCCCTGTGCCCTAAATTCTCTTCTTTGATATCTTTTCTATTTCATCATCTTGTTCTTTATCAAATTAGGACACTCCAGCGTCATGTGATCTCGCAAAAACATAACATACTGCATCTACTAAATAACATCACATATTCCTGGTCTTTTTCAAAAATTAAATATGAATTGTGCAGCAAGACAATGTGAGAGACAAAAAAAGAAAATATATTGAATTATTTACTTTTACTTTGAACCAGCCAAGCATCCCTCTCCTGCTGTTCCTTTTGTAATCTTTGACTAACTCATCTAGATTTGTGACATCGCCCCTTCCATCCATTGAAATTTCAGAATCGATACTTCCAGCATCATCATCAATCATGTACTCTCGTTTTCTATCTGGCAAGTAGGCTAGCTGCATGAACAGTGACTTTAAAAATAAGACATGAATACAATTGGAACTTTCATGAGGTATGGTTGGACATCTATCCCTGAAAGTTATTATTATAATCTATTGTCAGATAAAACATTAATCCTCCTGGTATCTGGAGAAGAGAAAAAATGCTATCCTTTAACCTCATCTTCCCCAAATGAATGCCTCCTCCAATGGCCAGGCTTTTGACGGATGGTTGGTTGTATCGTATTTTTGGTAGAAACCAAAATCAGCTTAGTTAATTTCTGAATCCTTCCCATTAAAGCTGCTTTGGCTTGTTCTTCCTCCTCCAGTCTCGATTGCAACTTAACCTGCCCTGCTTCCAACTGCAACAAATAAGGCATATTAGAAAATCCAATTATCTAGCAATATTTTACTAATTTGGTGCACAGAAACCGTGCCTGGGAGAAAATATAGCCATTTTTTGATTCCCATTATTTCCAAAATACATCTTTCTCTTCTTTTCAATCATACATTCTTCAATAAAATAATATTACACGCAAATCCAAAACTTTTCCTTATTTTTTAACCACATATTCTCCATTAAACTACTATTCCGAAATGCATTCTTAGATTATAATAGGGCTCAAACATGTTCTTAGTATTTTTCCAACACCTCCAGTCTCCCCATCCCACCCCCATGCACTTCATCTTTCCTGAAGAAGTAGAAGGATAATACATTGACGAAGTTTCGCAACGAAACATGCAACTAGAACTAGCAAAGGAAATATGTTGATAATTACTAGGGCAGAGGACATATTAAATTCATCAAGACTGTTAGACGAAACAGATTGCTAATGAACTAATTAACTAGCAGATTATTCGGTCATTTAGATATACAATTGATGGAGATAGAAATAGAATAAAATTTTAAAAGTGAGTTTGAACTAAAATATATTTATTTAGATTAGTTCTAATATTGCGATAATGTTTATAGTTTATTAGAAGTTTGTTTGATTTTAACTTCTTAGATTATTTGCTCTATAAATAGAAGGTTTATTCATCATAATAGAAATCCTTGATTATTTATAATAATTGATATTTCTTTGCCCTCAACACTTTTCTTCTTGGACCCCTTTCTTTTCATCTTCTCGTTCTTGTCAACATAATACGCTGCATCAATTTGACATCAGAGCATCTTCTCAAATCCACAAATCCACCAACCGTTCCCATCCAATTCATATACATAAACCGCCACCTTCTACCATCCATCCAAGCCCTACACACCTTCATGCACAAAAAACCTTATAACATCACAAAAACAAGAAAATTTTGTCGCAACAGTCCCCTTCTTTGTTTAGTATATTTCCCCTCAATTCTTCTCTTTTTGGACACTTCTTTGTTCATCTTCTTGTTCTTGTCAACTTAATACGCTTCTTCGTCAACAACTAGTTTCAACATTATAACTAGTCTTGAGCCAGTTTTATGTCTTAACCATTTTAATATGGCCATCTACCACGACTGAAATTATTAGTTATGGGAATTTATGAAGTTAGTAATCTCCACCAAAGTTAATGAATAATATTAAAAAAATCAGAGATACGTTCCTCTTTCAGCTAGAATGTTTATGTCAGATTGTCATAATTTGAGCCTTTTCATGTCAAAGCCAGTATCAGTAGAAGAAGGGTCACCATAATAATCATAAACAATTAGTCCATTAATCTTCTTTCTCAATGCAAACTATGATACAACTGGAAAACGTAGACGTTCATTTCAGAACATTCTCTGAAAGAGCAAACCTGAAGTTTCAGATTAACTAGATCTTCTTGCTGTGGAGCCATCACATTTTGGTTTTCCATCATGCCACGCTTTAATTGCTGAAGTTCTTCTCTTAAATTAGATATTTCCTTCTGGTACTTTTTGATGAGAGACTTCTCATCGATAATCTGTACAGAGCAATCAAGGAAACATTATAGGTGTGACCTCTGACAAAAATTCATCAGCTTGAAAAATTTGACATGTATAATAACCATCGAAACAAATCTCACCTTATTTTGCGAGGCCTTGATTTCCACATGCTTACTACGATGAGCAAACTTAAGTGTGTTGTGTGTTTCTTCAGTATTGCTAGAGGCAGGTGTAACTGTGCAAATAAGCTACAAAAAGATTCAAAGAACAGTCAAGTTTCAGTAAGAAGGAAAATTAAATATTAAATACTTATAAAGTACATTAATATCGAATTCAAAGATTTCAAACTCACAGCTAAGTGCTTAATGGAAATTGAAGCTGCAGATAATAAATTAATTAACAAATACAAATGCACTAAAACTTACAGAAACCCGACCATGGCCACTAAGAGATGACTGCAACAGACGGGTCAGCTTTGAATCTCGATATGGTATATGAGCAGACTTTCCATCTGTTAGTTTAGATATCACCTGGATAAACAGAGTACATGAGGAAGAAAATCATCACTCATATTAAATGCCACGTAAGCCAATTACACAGGAAATATCCATTAGAATTTAATTATTCTCTATAGCTTCCAGGTCACATAAGTCTTCTTTGATGTGCTACGTTAGAGATGATCAAGGTTGTTTATGGTTATTTTAAGCAGGATGCTCCAACATATTTAGCTTCAGCACCAAAAAAAAGGGCAATTTAACTTGTGAGTGACAAAGAGGATTAAACAAACATAACATTCAGATTTGACCAACAAGAGGAACAAAAACGACACCAGAGGAAGCAAATGATTCATCATGTAACTAAGTAGAAATGAGAACAAAAATTAGAAAAATTAATCAGACAGAAACATACTTACAGTGCCAAGAGATAGTAAGCTTTTATTTATGTATGAACCTTCTTTTCTCCTCAACCCAGTGGTCTCTGTTTTAGAACTTTCAGATCCTGCCAAGTCAATTAAATGCTATAAAAGAAAGTTAGTAAAATATGCCCAAATTGCCAGTCATACGAAAAGAAACTGGGAAATTGAGTAGAAATGTGCCTGATACAGAATGCTGGTAAAAAGGAAAGAAGAATGGAAGAAGAAATGGGAACTTTGACCAAAAAGAAGTACTAATTGTCCTCGAATTACTTGTTTTATTAAAAACGGTTAAGAGAAAATTAAAAATGACAATGGCAATACAAAATAATATGCCCAAATTGCCAGTCATACGAAAAGAAACTGGGAAATTGAGTAGAAATGTGCCTGATACAGAATGCTGGTAAAAAGGAAAAAAGAATGGAAGAAGAAATGGGAACTTTGACCGAAAAGAAGTACTAATTGTCCTCGAATTACTTGTTTTATTAAAAACGGTTAAGAGAAAATTAAAAATGACAATGGCAATACAAAAGATTCAAGAATGACATTGACAATAGTAACACTTAAACAAAACATACTAGTTGGGACAGTGTCACTTCTTCTCCATGATTTTCACCACTTCGGCTGCTTTCAATAGTCTGCAAAATAAAATAAAAATAAGACCCTCTTAGAGCAAAGGACCAAACAGAATTTATCTGTATTTCACATCATTTGTCAGTTAATAGAAGGTAAAAAATTATCAACATCTTGTACTAATACCACTTGCCAGAGAAGGCATGTCTAGTAATGCAACTTGGTTCATCCTACTATAGCTAAAGACAATAGCAATAAACAGGAGCAAAGCATGTTACATGTTAGTTTATCTGGAATTCAACGATATCTGATATCTCATTAAGGAAAAAAAAAAAAAAAAGTTATCTCGAGAACAGAAAATGGCACGGCCATAAAACTAAAGCCACTATTTTGTAGAAATGTAGATAGTCCTCATTGCACAAAACCATCTGAAGCATTCCTCATTCAATTTTCAAGTTCTCCTCAGCTTGAATAGCATTCGTGCATCGGTTCAAAGATCCAAGAAATTGTAGACCTGCTTAAGTCCTTTTAAAAACATCATCCCTTTTGCCATAACTAATCCTCCATGTCATCAAGTAATTCCTTGCACTTTATATCATTCTTCATGTCTGATGGAAAATAAAATTGCATCCATCTAATTCTAAGTATGCACTACCAAGAGGACAATCCAGATTACACATTTTTGACAAAATAACTGCATGTTATCATTACCAAAGAAAGAACACAACTTGTGAACAAGAACGCGTGGTATCTTACCAAGGTAAATATAGTGTGGCTCCGACTGCTGAGCAAATTGAAGTTATTAGAACCCACATGCCTATGCTCTGCATCAAAAGTTAGACAGATTATTTATCCAGAGAGAAAATAACACAAAAAATAAAAATAAAATCATTTAAGTATTTAAAACAGAAGAATGCTGTGAATTGCTATTGATGCCGAAAATAGACACAACAAATGGCCAAGCCAGTAATGACAAAATATCATTTCTAAATAACGAAAAATGTTTTTAAGTACAAGTTCATGTACCTTCACCGGAAGCTATCAGTGAAAGAGCATGAGCAGGTGAAAGAACCACCTCTTCTTTGATTCCCTCCACATATGTACCCTGCCAAGTTACAACATTGTATTCCAAAATTACAGATTGTTTATAATTATTGACACGTCTAGTTGACTTCACAATGAAGTTCTGTTTTTGCACAGCATAGTGAGAATGGGAGAGATATGGACATGCATACACATGCATGAGACAGTAACAACAAATAAATTTGGGAAGAAAGTGCAAATATCAGTCAGAAGTTATTAATTAAATATGGCAGCTACTTCGTCAATCCTAAAGGAGGACTAGATCCCTCCCTCAACACCCCCCACCACGAAAAATAAAAATAAAAAACATGGCATATTTGGAACTCAATCACAAAGGAATAGAAAAATGCTACTGAACAATTTTAATGGGATTTTTAAATGAGATCAAATGATTCACCAATTTAGAACATTTTGACATCAACCAAATTCCAAAGATAAGTTACATAGTGATGCAGTTGCAAATATCAGTCAGAAGTTATTAATTAAATATGGCAGCTACTTCGTCAATCCTAAAGGAGGACTAGATCCCTCCCTCAACACCCCCCACCACGAAAAATAAAAATAAAAAACATGGCATATTTGGAACTCAATCACAAAGGAATAGAAAAATGCTACTGAACAATTTTAATGGGATTTTTAAATGAGATCAAATGATTCACCAATTTAGAACATTTTGACATCAACCAAATTCCAAAGATAAGTTACATAGTGATGCAGTACCAATAAGATGATTAATAGAAAAAGACGACAGATTCAGAAAGAATAGGGAATTAAGGGGGGAAGAAGAAGAATTTAACAGAAAAAGGAGAGGGATGCGCCATAAGCCACCAAAATAATTATTCATTCATCAACTAAAAATTACAAAGCAAAGTATGTTTAAATAGTAAAGCAAACCCTAACGAGATTGGGCCCGAGCCCATACAAATCCAATTTAAT
>NW_019251000.1:34137-41583 GCF_002742605.1 Olea europaea var. sylvestris
TTGGCACGTTTGTTATGGTAAAATATTAACATTGCGTTTGATACAATATCTTTGTTTAATAAGAATTAAAATCAAATTTTTAGTAGATTTTGATAAAAATTCGCGTAAGTCCTATACAGAATATAGACTGTTTCACTTCAAGAGATTATTTTCTATGATCAGACAATTGCCTTATGAAGACTCGCTTTCGCTACGGCTCCGGTAGGTTCCCTTAGCCAAGCCTTATATCTTGAAATTAATTGATCAAGTTGATGATAAAATTCATGGACATTGAAGCTCAGTTCTATTCTCCCGCACACCCGCTCTTGCAAGGCTAGTCGGGAGGGAGGTGTTTTTTCGGGTGCGTATGGTTAAAAAGTTGTAAATCACATAAATATATGATTAAAATTAATTTTTAATTTTGACTTAAATTAAAATTTGAATTTAAAATCGTTAATAAATTATTCCCAATGCTTAAATAAATTCACTAAAAAACAAAAGTCAAAAATAAGCCCTCGTTTGATCCTACTTTTTGGTCAAAATGTATTTTTAAATAGTATTTTGTTAGAAAATGTGTGATTAAAAAAAAAATTAGATTTGCATCTAAATTTATTTTATAGGAGAGTATGCAGTAGAAAATGAGTCTTGAAAAGAATAAAGTTTTGAGAAAAAAGGGCCATGAGCACATTTGGCGCCAAACACCACCTGCTGATTCTCTCCAGTTTCATTCTCTCAAATCTTCCCAATTTTAGCTAGAATCGTGTTTGAAAAAGCGAATCTCAAATCCAATTTGACGATTTTAGCTTCGAACCAAAACTGCAGAGAACCTGAGGTAAAGGAACAAGGGGATCCCCACTACTACAAAACCAGAGCAAGGGCAAAGGGGCGCCAACGACCGGGAGGAAGAAGGCGCAACGCAGTCGTTTAAAAGTACCAGCACCTCGTAAAAATGGCGGAAGCAATTTCTCCAATGGAAATCGATGACGAGAACAACAATCTAGACTCTCTCAAAACCCAAAGCAAAGGCAAAAGCGTCGTCGTTTTGACCGCTCCTCCCGACATGAAAGCCACTCCCTGGGTCGAAAAGTATCGCCCGCAATCCCTGGACGACGTCGCTGCGCATCGTGATATCGTCGAGACTAGTAAATTACCGCCATACCCCTCTCTTTCTGTTCATTTCTTGTTAATTTGTTTAATTTATTTCTTACATTGCGTCGAAGTCTTCGTAGGCATATCATGGTACCAACCAACCTGTAGCATTGTGATTCGTTTAGAAGTATTTCGTTTTCCTTGTATTTTATGCTCCAGTATCTTATCCCACTGTCTCCCATTGCATTTCATTGGATGATTCATCGGCTGATGATGGTTAGTTATTAAAATTTCAACTTTAAATAATAAGATCGAATTCTGAACTGTTTAAAATATGCTTCAAATGTTTTGAGCTTCTGAATCAAATGCTTCATGGTTACTTTAGGCTAGCATCGAAGTTCTGTACATGTGTAAGTGTCATGCGTATATAAATTTAGGAGTGTCTGGCACGAGGAAGGAAGGATAAAGTTTGCCTTGTCATGTCAGGGATATTGAGAAGAAAACAAAAATAATTTGATTTTTGGATGATATTTTAATTCACATGGGATCCAAGTTCTCTCATGCATCAATCGGGATAACTTTAGAATCACTTTTTAGTCACTTTCCATAACCTTTTCCCTTGTACCAAACAATGGAATGATTGATCACCTTCAAATTTTAAGTATTCCATTTCCTTATTGCTTTCTTTTCTCAGTAGCAAATAGATCTTTTAGGTTTCTACAAGTGTATTGGATTTTTATTGAGGTTTTTTGCTAAACAGTTGATAGACTGGCAAGCGGGAACAGATTGCCCCATTTGTTGCTCTATGGACCACCAGGAACAGGAAAGACTTCCACGGTGCTGGCTCTAGCTAGGAAGCTGTATGGGGCTCAGATGCACAACATGGTTCTGGAGCTGAATGCATCGGACGATCGTGGAATCGAAGTGGTGAGGCAGCAAATTCAGGACTTTGCAAGCACTCAGAGCATATCTTTTGGGTATGTTGTGAAACACAGGCATTTTGTTTTATACATGTCGTTATGTATGTGTATATATTGTAGTTTGTGTTTTTATAGATTACATATGACACAAATATATGTAAAGCACAATTATACACTTGACTGGTGCAGGCACCTTTTGTTTTCACTCCTCGCCTAAAAGTTACACTGAAAATTCTATAGGCGAGAAAAGGCTCCTCTAAAAGTATTTTGAAACTCTATAATTTTATTAGTAGCATTAGGTATTTGATTTGGAATATAATTATGAACTTGGAGGTTTTGTATTTGGGCATGGGAGTTTTTAGTTGCTTTGAGATGCTGGTGAATATTAGTTACATTGACTTCTGGATTGATGATTGATAATTTGACTTTAAGGGTTTTAGCTATTTTTTCCCACATGCTGGAGTTTCATGCTTTCAAACTGTTAATTTGATAATAGGTTTGTTTGATTCAAATAATAAATACAAGCTTTGGCATGTACAATAGTTAAAGGCAATAACAACACTTTGTTCCCAATAAATTTCCGGTCGGCAATAGATTAAGTAAATACAGTTTTAATTATTATTACACATATAAAACTTCTGTCTGATCTGCTTAATCTGAATGCAAAGTTTACAAACTAGATATTATCACATTAAGAAGTAAATTAAGTAATAGTTTTGTTTTTGTATATCGATGTGTTTTTTGAACATTTTATTTTTGCCCAACGATATTAATACTATTGCTGTGTTTCCCCAAAACTTTGATTTGTTGCTTGAATTCGTTACAGCTGATATGAGTAATGGTAAGTGGATTCAACACTGAAATATTGGTTGCAACATTTACCTAACTAGTTGTCTGTTCTGCAGTGCAAAGTCTGCTGTAAAATTGATCCTATTGGATGAGGCAGATGCCATGACTAAAGACGCACAATTTGCTCTTCGTCGAGGCAAGAATCCATTGCTTTTTTTACTTTAAGTCAATTTCATTTAAAGGGTTTAGCTTACGCAATCGAGTTAAATATATTTGCTTTGCAGTGATTGAGAAATACACAAAAAATACTAGATTTGCTTTGATCTGTAACAATGTTAACAAGGTTATACCAGCATTGCAATCAAGATGTACTCGTTTTCGATTTGCTCCTCTTGATGGGGTCCACGTCAATGAGCGGCTTAAACATGTTATTAGCGCTGAAGGGTAAGTTCTTTGCTCATGTTGGACCATAGATGTTTGGATGATTTCAACTTATTTCTCTAACATAATTTCATCTGTACAGGCTTGATGTACCTGAAAATGGTTTGAGGGCTGTTGTACGGCTTAGTAATGGTGACATGAGGAAGGCATTGAATATTTTGCAAGTTAGTATCTTGGTTGCATTGTTATATTAGTATGGTTATTCAGTTTACGTTGTGTTCTTGAAATAAATAAATAAAAATAAACACAGATAAGAAGGAATATAGGGAAATGGGAGACTTTCCTTTTTTTGGTCGTCCATGCCCATATAACTCATTTGGAAGCTTCTTGCTAAGGCTGTTTTGACTCTTCATAACTTTGTAGTGATCAGTGAGAACTGTCTTTTAGTCATGGGGAAGGGGCTGGGGGTTGTGGAAATCAAAGATTCATATGGCTACTTGTCATTTTTCAGTGATTTAATTTCCTCTTGGTTTCAGTTGGCTTGTGTTAATCTAGGCCTTCTATGAGCTGCAGTATTTAAATATTATTATTCATTGCTGGTTGTATGCAGTCAACACATATGGCTTCTCAGCAGATCTCGGAAGAAGCTGTGTACTTGTGCACTGGAAATCCTTTGCCTAAAGACATTGAACAGATTTCTTATTGGCTTCTTAATGAGCCCTTTGCCACTACCTGTAAACGTATCCTGAATGCCGACCTTCTTTCTAATTGTACCTTTTTTTTTAATCTTTCTAATTGTACCCTTTTTCTGGTCTTCAAATTGTAATGTGCACTTAAAAATGTTCAGGAATTTCAGAAATCAAGACTAGGAAAGGATTAGCATTGGTGGACATTGTAAGAGAAGTAACCATGTAAGAGCTCATATTGTTTGTCATTCACATCCCAGCAGTTTCCTTTTACTCATCTCTTTATAATTGATGTCAGGTTTGTTTTCAAGATCAAGATGCCTCCAGAAGTTCGGGTTCAGTTGATTAATGAGTTGGCTGATATCGAGTATGGAACCACTTTCTACGCTTAAGTTCTCATTTTCCCTAGGTTACACGATGATAACCTGTTAATTTTAAATTAAAGTAGTTTCATCATTGATCTTGGTAATAAGTTTATGTAGTAGTCTATTTTTGAGAGAAAACTTGATGTCAGCTTTGAGTCACCTTTCATACCCATAAGATGGTCTTTGTGGTCTGTCATATGCCTCTGATCTCAATCATATACGTACCAAGCATTTGATAAGTCGAGGACTAAACTGAAAGCTCTTCCTTTTTGGACTGAGTAAATAAATTCTTAGGACGGGATTGAGATCTACATTATAATAAGCATATGCCATTGAATTTTAGCTTCTGGCATGATTTACAGATTCCACTAAATTAATGTCGGTCAAGGATAAACTACCGCACCATCCTTTTGCCAAGTGTAAAGTAGCATTTTTTCAACCCTTGTCCTAATACATCGGGGACGAAGCAACTATTTCATTTCCGAGAATTTGAGAGCATCCTAATCCATTGAGTATAATGCAGACTAATGAACCATCACATGCGCACTTCAATTTCATGATATTTCCTTTATGGGCGTTATTATTTTCCCTTGGTATTAAATTGCTCGGTGCCTTTGTTATGCAGATACAGGTTGACTTTTGCTTGCAACGATAAGTTGCAGCTCGGATCATTAACTGCTGCTTTTACGCGAGCAAGAGCTTCGCTGGTTGCTGCAGCGAAGTAATCACATCAAATTGGAGCTGGAATCATCAGAATCTGTTCATTGATTTAGTTAAGAATTTGGCAGTTGGGAAGGGTTATGAATGTAAAGTTTATGAGGTTTTCATTGCTGAATTCTGTATTCAAAAGTCAAAGAGTTCACCTTTATGAGTAGAGGTTATTGAACTTTTTAGGAGTCATATTAGATCGGTGTTGCTCTATTGTCACTTTTTGTGTTACTTTTGTGTTGTAAATGAAAGCATCCAGTTACCATGTTTGCAACCCCTTTACTACATATTTCTCCTATTTTTTTCACTTAACAAGGCATAATGCTTATTGCGGGAATCATTCTGTATGTAGTTGTACTAGCCATGCGACTGTGTTGCAGTTGCACATCGGGGTGTTATTCAGTCAACCAATCATTCCATTCATCGGGAACTGGAGATTGGGTGAATGGATGCAATGCTGAATATGTTAATCCTATCACATCTGAGCTGAAAGTAGATGATTCTGTCAGCCAAAATGGATCATGCAATTCGGCCGCCACTCATTACCATGTAATATACTCGGGTAGAAGAAACGGTAGCCCTAGAAATGAAACTCCATAATTTGAATACTTGCATTTGCAGCCCATTTTGCATTTATATTTTACTAACAGGAATGCTGCCACGTATATAACTTCAAGAACAAAGTGCAACCTCGTTTTACCATTAAAAGAGAGGCACTTTTTCCAAATATTTTGCTAGCTACTACACACTTTTGACTTACCTGTACAATAAGTTTCTATTTGAAACCTTTCTTCCAAACTTTACTAACCCTGTTGGATTCTTGGCATCGTTATACATTTTACAACTCAAGACAGCTTATTGGCAACTACAAAACTGGACATTTCTTGGAGATATTCACATAGAGAGAGCAACTCGCTCCCCGTGTCATACCATATTGTAATGTATCATTTGTCTGTTCCTCGCCTAGCTGGTGTGCTCGACCGGTGCCAATTTAGTGCCTTTAGCCATAATAACTTGATCTTGCCTTCCTTTCACACACTTTCATCTGACCGGTTGGACCACGTTATCTCAATTTCAAGTGTCCGGGAAGAACCGTCTTTACTGCCGTCTTGGCTAAGGCTGAAAAGACCGCTGTATATTCCTTCAGTTACAACTTTGTCGATTTGAATTGTAACCCTCCCAAGAGTACTCTGAAATCAACAAGCAATTACATCCTTAAAACTATGAAAACAGTACTGGGAAAGAACAAAGATTTTCACTCAACTATGTTACAATTTTATCATCAACCATAGTCAATGCTCTTTCAGAGTATGAACTGATAAGCAATTCAGAAAGTATCAAATTGACTGAATATCTTATTCTGCCTTTTCAATTGAAACTTGCCTTTTCCACGGAAAAGTGGAATCAGACTTAATAAATGATCGTGGAGTAACGTACAGATTGATTGGTGTTAGTTAATTACCTTTCCAAAAGTACTTTTGCTTTTGCACAATATATGCAACTTTTGCCCTTTTGGAGGCACATCAAAGGCCCATGTGAAGCCTTCTTTCCATTCCGGAGATGTACTGTGGTTCACGACCTGATAATCAATCAATATATATAAAATGATAATCAGGATTTCGAGCATACATCCGATAGCTGCATTAAAGATCATCAACAACTGGCTTTTGTACATGATTGCATTTGTTACTTTATAGATGTCGTCTAATGTTAACAGAGAATGACATTATAAAATTATGACATGAAGGGCATATTTGGTATGCAATAATAGAGTGGATTGGAAAGAACAATAGACAAAACTCGAACTTCTTTTTCTTCTTTGATATTGTTCATACTGTACAATCCACCCTACAAACAAGCCACAAGTAAATAACTAAACATGCCACATATAGAGGAAAAATATGAAAACCGTAACCTTAGTTTGCCGAGCAGGACCATTGCCAATATTCAATCGACAAAAAGCATTTGTGCCTCCTACGGCTTGCTTTAAGTTGTTTGCTCGCTTAATAGTGACCGTCAAACAACCCGGTAAACAACTCAAAAGGCTCTCTATTCTTTCATGAAAATTCGGAGGGCAAGTTTTCATGAGCATTTGCAGAATGGGAATCGCTTCGGCTGCAACCATAGCTTGAGATTTGGACACATCGACTGGCATAGACGACCATGACTGTTTTAACAAGCACAATGTAATCAGTACAGAATCCTGAGCAGACTCACTGCCGGACTTAAGTGCTGCTACCAAATGAGGAATGCACAGTGTAGTAGCTTCAGAAACATGAAGCTTATGAAAATTGGCAAAGATAACATGTATCGTCCTCAAGACCTCTTCATTGAAAGTGGCAGTGGACCACAATTCTTTCTCTAGAGCAGCTGCATATAGATACGTGTTGAAATAGTTACAAGAAATTCTTCAAGATATGATTTTTAAATTCACTATTAAATGAGAAGGAAAGGAGTCGTCTGTCTATGAGGTAAGCAATCTACAACTATTTAAGCCCTTGTTTGGGCTCCCTTTTGATGAGATTTCTG
>NW_019251000.1:41732-44393 GCF_002742605.1 Olea europaea var. sylvestris
GTATTCTGTAATAGTAATTTTTTGAAGAATGTATGGTTAAAAAAGCAAGAAAAGTTTTGGGTTTATGCATATTATTTTACTGGAGAATGTGTGGTTAAAAAGAGGAGATAAAAAAATGCATTTTGGATAAAATGGAGCCCAATCAGGGGCTAAATATGTAAAATACCATTTGGAAATAAATGGGTAAGCTCATAATCACAGTTGAAGATAAAATAGATGAACAGATTCAACCCTTCAGCGACAGATTAAGCATTTAGACAAGGAGCACATTATTCACTAATCATAATTTAAAAAGAAGCTGGCATTAAACTCCACTTCCGGACAAGATAAAGAGAGTTGGAGACATGTTCACAAAGAAGGCGAACATTAAAAGATGGATTTGATAGTTTCTTACACAGTTATTACGAATCCACTACATCTATGCCCCAAGATTTGTATGCTCATTTTGAGATGACATTTAATCATTTTATGGTAAGTTAGTATGTAGGACATAGTCTGAGCAAAATCAATCTAGTTACTGTGATCATCAAAATGTAAGCAAACCAAAGTGCAAAGCAATAACTA
This sequence comes from Olea europaea var. sylvestris, assembly GCF_002742605.1. Classification (NCBI taxonomy): domain Eukaryota; kingdom Viridiplantae; phylum Streptophyta; class Magnoliopsida; order Lamiales; family Oleaceae; genus Olea; species Olea europaea. The sequence goes on from NW_019251000.1 coordinate 42,297, forward strand.
GGAAGAAGATTATCAAGAATAAATCAACAGTACGTTACCAGTCAAAGATCTGACAAGCTCATTTGATACATATTCCTGAAGCGTGTGATTCGAAAATAAAAACTTGATGAGTAGTGCTGCCTGTGCTGCAACCTCTGGATATGGAGTCAGTAGCAGTTCTTGAATTACTAATATGCCACCTGCTTCTGCAACAGCTCTCCTATTGGTTCTGCTACGAATGACAAAGTTTTGTAATGCACAAATTGCAACCATTTTCATTTCCTCTGTTGGCTGATCTTCTAGAAGTCTTACCAATGCTTGGCAAGCTGAAACAGAATAGCTAGCTCGGGCTAGCCCTTCATGCTGGGAGAGGTCGCCAAGAGCAAGAGCTGCAAGAAGTCTACCTGTTTGTGATCTTGTTTGCGGGTCAAGCAAATACTGTGCTAGAGGGGCAATTGCATATTTTGAAGCCTTCATTCCCCGTACCTGGGTATTGTTGAACAAAGCTTCAAGTAGTTTACCGGATGCTTCTTCACACTGATGAGATCTCAATAGATCTAACAGAGCATCTATGGCACCAGCTTCAGCCATCTGTTCAGCACTTGAAGCATCGGTTTTTTCTTGAACAATGAGTGCATTGAGCGCAACTGTAATGGTGCTCTCAAGAGTCGAGTGCAACATTTTTATAAGGACAACAATGGGAACTTTGAAGTAGTAGTCAGCATTAGAATGAAGAAGATTGGAGAGAACTACTGCAGCAGATTCCCACAAGGCATCAGAAGGTTGAGGATCATCTTGAATAATAACCTTAGAAAGCTCAAAAATACCACCTTCATCAGCAACTGCCTTTGGCCAACTTAAGGAGATATTTTCTAATGCCTTAATTGCTGTTTGCTGTAAATTCAATATGCCAATTCCTGCAAGCTGAACTAGAGGAACAACTGCATTTTTTGTTGTGATATCTTGCTTAAAATGCTCTTGTGCAAGAAGATGAGATAACAACTCTGTACCAAGCTGCTGAATAGCTTGAGATGGAGATTCAAGAAATGAAATTAAAGGCTCGATGACTTGGCTAGGGGTAAGTTTCAAAGTTGCAAGGCTTTGTGGTTTCTCTAAAACATTAACAAGGGATTGTAAGGCACTATGCTGGCCCCAAAGACCGAAATCTCTCCGAAGCAATACCGTAAACAGAGGTTCTAAGATTTTTGCAGCAGCTGAGCTTTTTGCAATTGCACTGCTGTTTGTCAAGATTCGGAAAAGTTCAGCAATAGTGGAACACAGTGAATTGGAAGCAGTGGGGAGTAACTCAAGGCAATTTTCAAATATTCCAGCATTAACCATATCCAACTTTAGTGGGGTTCGGTCTTTTCCCAGTTTAATGAGGGTACATATGCTAGCTTCGATGAGCCGATCATTTGATCCAGACACCAGACCAACAAGAAGACCAACGACATCATGAGCTGATAAAATTTCAGCTTGTCGTTCGTCATCCAATAATCTCTCAAAAGCACAGACCCCAGATTCCACTGAGATCTCTTTATCCGACTGCATGAGTGATATAAGAGGTTCTATACAGTCGGAGGCAATTGGCATTTCTCTGAATTTCGAATTACCAAAGAGTACATAACATAATTCTGCAGCATCACTCTTCAATTCTAAAGTAGCAGAAGTGGACAGAATTTTACACAAACTCTCAAGAGGATTGCCTTCTACTTCAGCCAGCATAGCTGCTTTTGCATTATTTTCTGAAGTCAACTTAATCAAGGCACTTAGAGCAGCCTGTAGTTCACTCTCCGAAGCAGTATTGAGCATGTCGGCCAAAGGCTGAATTGCCTGCATGGACACTTCAGAATCTCTGATGTTCTCGGCATCAAACAGTTCACTTAAGGCTCTAGCAGCACTCAATTTTGCACTTCTTGATCCCAAATGAAGAACTGCAATGAGTTGATTCACGCAACTATATGCTGCATCATATCGGACAAGATCTGGGTTGCTAAACAATATTCTCAATAATTCAGATATAGTTGCCTCAACTATGTCTTGAGGGCTCAAAGATAAGTACTTGGTAAGAGCATCCAGTGCTCCAGCTTCACCCATGAGTAATTTATTGGTATCATT
>NW_019251000.1:44614-47135 GCF_002742605.1 Olea europaea var. sylvestris
GGGGAAAAAAAAAAAAAAAAAAAAAAGAACTACAAGAAAGCAAGTTATTTCTAGTGTCGAATGATCTTTCTGCACATGGACCTGCATCTTTAAAGTTCAGACCATGAAACTTACAGAAGTTCATTAACTTAGTAATAAGAAGAAAACAAAAACACGGACCATAATTTAAATGATCGTTAGCTAGACACATATACAGCTTGAAACAATGATAGAGAAGGAAGCCGGCTGTATATCCTACCTCAGGATTGGAAGTATATCTTGCAAGCTTGTCAGAAAGCACTCCGAGTCCCCCAGCATCCATTACATTGATTTTGTTCTTTGGGTGAAAGGAAGAAATTATTGAGAGCAGCCACAAGGCGGCAGTGCCTCCCAAGACAGTTGCTGGATCAGGGATGTCAAAATCATCACCATCACGAAAAGCTGAACCGTCTCTAAAACCTCTGAGGGTTCTGACTTCGATTTCAGGAGAAAAATAACTAGAATTTTGCTTAATCATATCAACTAATACATAAATAAGAGGTTTCAAGTATCCAGATGCCTCGAGTGCATCCATTGACCAGATTCTATGTTCCTTGGCAGCACAAATTAACATTGCTATACCTCCAACTCTTACTTCTAGGCTGCTAGAATTCATCATTCTATTCGCCAACGCACCAACTGATCGTGAATTTGAAACCAAGAGGTCACTTAGAACAACAGGTTGATCCCCACAAAGCCTAGACAAAATTTCTACTGCTTTATCTTGAACTGAGGGAGGTCCCTCACACAGGCAGTGCACAAGAGGCTTTAAGCTTGATGGGTTGGCAGACCATGGTGGATACATAGAGTTCATGCCATGCTTCATACGAGACAGTAGAGAAACAACTTCTAAAGCATCGGCAGCATCATAGCCATCCATATCCATTGCATTTAAGGAATCAACAACTGCCTGAACAGCAAATTGAAACTGAGTACTTCCTGTCAGTACATCACCTACCGGAAAATGCTTCAGTAATTGATGAAGAGCACGGGATGCACTCCTCTTACCCTCTAATGATCCTTGTCCTAGAACTCTTGTTATGGCTGAAACAACATCTTCCGCCAATGCTTCTGCAGCTATTTGAGGATCTGACAACAAATTAGCCAAGGCATCCATTGCAGTCTCGGCAGAATCTATGGATGATGTTTTGGCCAAGTTGATTAAAGGCCTGACATCACCTTCTACAATACAAGACATCTTATTTGTTGTCTTGGTCCGGGTAGGGCGGGATAAAGCACCCAATGCTCGAGCTGACTGAGTCGCAATACCTTGAGTTTTGCTAGTTAAGAGTTTCATACATGAATTCACAACTTCATCTGTCGCAAGACTATCACAAATATCATGGCGTGTACTGAATAGATCAGCCAAGACAGATGCTGCATACTCTTGGGCATTTTCATTTGATGAATTGAGAACCTGGACAAGTGACATCAGCCCTTTATTAGCAGCAGCGCCCTTATTCACAAGGTCAACATGAGATGCCATGGAAAGCACATGACCCAAAACTTTGATGACATCAGCCTTAGACCTTGGTGGTTCTCCCAAGAGCAGAGCTAGTAATTGATGTAGGGTGGCTGAATCAGCAGTCTTAATTAGCTTTGTTAGAGCCCTAGCTGAGGCTTCTTGCCCCTTTGTTCCACCATTCTTTAGAAGCGACAAGAGTGCTGGGATGGCTCCAGCACTTTCAACACAGGCACGGATATCATCACTATGACAGCACAAGTTCCACAAAATATGTGCTGCATCTTCCCTCGCCTTTTGGGATCCAACTTCTAATAAATGTATAAGGGGAGGAATTCCACCTGCTGCAGTGATTGCCCACTTGCTGTCATCAACTTGTTCAGTCAGAATTGCAAGCATTTCAACTGCATACTCTTGATGTTGTTCACTGGACAAACCCGGTGATGAGATAAGTAACTGAATTCCTTCTCTCTTCCCTAGGGCTTCCCAAACACTTACTCCCTCAGTGCACAAGCGTGTCAGAGAAAGTATCAAATACTCCTGCGCATCACCATTAGCCATGGTTATAAGCCCAATAAGCACCCTTTTCGCTTCTGGTTGATCGATTGTTTCTGATAAATAAGCATTGCCATATAGGCTGGCCATAGCTTCAAGGAGGCGTTCATGAATCAGTTTATCATCTCTAGGTTTTAGAAGCATCAATAAAATACTTTCAATTTTTGTTGCATCAAACGATTCTTCATCATCATTCTGATTGAAGACCATAAGAGAATAAGCAAGAGCTCCGATTGTATCAGTAACCGGAGCAGCTAATCTTGGGGACTGGGAAAGCTCTCCAAGATAGAGTATTAATGCAGACATCCCACCACAAATATTTGCTAATGTTTTTGTTGCATGCAGCTGAAGTGCCTGCCCTCCCTCTTCATGCATCCCTTCTTTGGAAGGAGCAACTACAGCTCCAATAAGTACCGGCATGCCTAGGGCATCAACAATTGCTTTCTTAGCTTTGGTCGATTTTGAAGAAATAGCCTCCAAAGCTTC
>NW_019251000.1:49134-52475 GCF_002742605.1 Olea europaea var. sylvestris
ACTTACAAATGGAGTTTAAAGAGAGTGTTTTTCGAAGTGTAGAGAGAGAGAGAGAGAAAACGTCTTTTTGTTCCTTTTTTTTTTTATTTTGTTTTCATATTAAATCCCAATTTGGCCCCCATTTTTGTAGAAATGAAAATAAATGGAATAGTATTTTTTTTTTAAAGATAAGTGGTTGAAAAAGAAGAAATTTTTTTCGATTTACATGTAATATTATTTTATAAAAGATTGTGTGATTGAAAATAGGAAAGCGAAAAATGAAATGTAATGAAATGAAAATTAATAGAACCAATTGGGGGCTAATTATTGATACTTTTGATAGTAACTAAAAGTGACTATTAGTCTTCTTTATACTGTCAAAAAATAAATAAAAACTACTCAAAAATTAAAAGTGTGTTTGATTGACATGGAAAATATCACCTAGAAAAGAAAATATTTTCCATTTTTTGTGGAAAATAAAAACCACCTCTACCCGAGGAAAATATTTTCCTTAAAAACAAGGAAAATTAGGCATATTTTCAAAAGTTGAAAATTGTTTTCCATGAAAAAGAATAGCAATCAAACACTCCAAATAGGAATTTGAGTGGAAAACTGATATTTTCCATGGAAAACAAATGTAATCAAACACACCCTAAATGCTTTTAAATTGAGCCAAATATTTCGTTTTACTAAAATGAAAACATCAACTAGGATCGAGAATTGCTAGTCAAAAAAATGAAAATCAAAGTTTAACATAAGACATTTGATTTCAGGGTAAACCGATCGATTTTAGTTTGGAATGATATTTAACATAAAATTTCTAATTTCTCAATTTTTGACATACAAATATATTTTCAATTGAACCTGCTAGTTTGATTTGTTTCTAAAATTACGTCGAAAATATTATCCTTGTTTGATCTCCATTTTTTGGTAAAAATATATTTTTCAACAGTGTTTTGAAATCATTTCAATCACACATTTATTTTACACACAAATTTAAAATTTTTCCTTATTTTTTAACCACACATTTTACATCAATACATTATTCAAAAATTCATTCTATCCCCAAAATGGGGCTCAAACAAGGGCATTGTCTTCAAAAAAATAAAATTTAGGGCTTGTTTGGTAGTGGTTTTGAAAATTAATTTTTTTATCATTGGAAAAAAAATGGGTCCTATTTAAGAGAGAAAAAGTAAAAAATTACAGTTTAAAAAATAAAATAACGATGAAAAAATTGATTTTTTGAAATGAAAAAATCAATACAAAAGACGCACTTAATTACTTTCGGAACCAAAATTGGAAGTGACAGCAGTGGAAAATGTCAATTGGCCATTAAATATAATAAAGAAAACTATTATTGGGATTGATGTTTTCTCTTTATTGGCAAATTACTATCTTAACCTCCTGTTTTGCTAGTGCCAGAGCTCACTGTATTCTCTTATTGAGTTTTCCCAAGAAACAGACAAAAAAGTTGGTTGGAATTATTAAAAACAGTTGAGTTGAATAATTGTGCATGGGTCTTCGATTAGATCTATGATGTTAAGTAGTCGGCAGTGAAACTTCCACTGCTCTGTGTTACACTCAGGCCCAGTTGGCATTATGTGTTTTTTTTTTTTTTTTTTTTTTTTTTCCTTCTATTTAAGCCCCCATTTTGGCCCCTATTTTGTAAATATGAAAATTGGTGGATAGTGTTTTTTTTTTTAAATGAGTAATTTAAAAAGAATAAAAAAATTTCGATTTACGTATAATATTATTTTATGAAAGATTATATGGTTAAAAATAGGAGAAAACGATAAAATGTAATGGAATGAAAATTAATGGAGGGCTAAATTGTATCATTCTTGAAATTAGTCAAATATGTTCAACCCTCGAGTGGTTTTTTCTTGATTCACCTTCCATCAACATCGTGCGAGTCTCACTTCTAGAATCTTAGGTATAAATAAATTGAAGTTTCATTGCAATCAAGGATACGGACCAACCTGTGATTGTGAAATTGGCAATCGAAAGTGCGATTTTTTGTGGAGAAACATTCGTATTTTTTAAGCTGGAGGTGGATTTACTCCTTTCAGCCTAAACATGCCCTAAGCTAATTGACAAATGGCAAATCCATCATTAGAGCCCATCAAAGAGTTGGGAGTAAAGGCCCATTATAAAAATCAGTCCATTAATCCATCCCATGATTTTCAGCCTGGCAATGATTCAACGAAGCCCTCGATCCATAAGTCATGGACCAGTTGTGTGAAATGAAGCCAATATAAGTCAAAAAGTAATTTCTCGAAGGGAGTCCGTTGGATAGACGATTCTCAAGCAAAAAATCATGGAACAATTGTTTATCCTCGTTTCTTGAAAATTGAATAATTTTTGACAAACAATTCTCAAGCATCAAATCATCGGAACAATAGTCATTTATACCTATTTGTCGAAGAAATTTTGCATGATTGATTATCATTTATTTCTATTTCTTAAAGAAAATGAATAAACGAGTTTGATTATTTTGTAAACACCAGGTCATTATTTTGAAAAGACGGCCAATTCTTAATTCTTTCTGATACTACCAAAAATCGTACCTGATGATTTTTCGAGCTTGATGATTCTGGTTGATCACGATCGTGGTCTTCCGGTACCTGAAACAAAGGCAACGAGGTGTGTTCTCGTCGCCCCTCCGATGCTTAAGTCAGAAAGGGAAATATATGCGTGAAGCTATGTGCTGAAGAAAAATGAAAAAATGTACCTGAATAATGGTTCAAGGTTCTGTATTTATAGTAGTAAGTGACATTCTTCTAATTGGACTCAACTAGCTGGATGTCTTCATCTGTTGGAGTCCTGAATAGTTAAGGAGTTAGTTGAATTCCAGAATTATATGTGGGATAGGATTCTTGTGGGAGTTAAGATTCCTAATTGCATAGGAATTCTAAAGGGTCAACCATCGTCAATTGTGAGGGGAGCATATGCCCGAGAACTATGCTCGAGGACAAAATGTTTGCAATATGCGAAGCAGCATGAGATGTGGTCGGGCCTACTGTCTCGAGGATGAACATGCTCGAGGACATTGTAGATGGATTTACAACTTTACCAAAAATAGTCGTCAGGATATGTGCTGATCGGGGATATTGGAAAATGTCACCGTCATAGGCCCCCGTGCATATACGCTCGAAGACATCCTCGAGGATATGATGCAAAGAGATTGGAAATAAAAGCTCGAGTTTTTAGCTCGAGGATTTCTGAACACCTGTGATTGATCAGAAGGTTGACGTGTATTGACGTCAGCCCTAGAATAGAAAAAGGCGGTAAAAACTGGTAGGGGTGGATGTAGGACACGTGTCCAGATCTAACGGTCGGGGTAGTGACCTTTGGGCTTCCTG
>NW_019251000.1:61358-62252 GCF_002742605.1 Olea europaea var. sylvestris
AAAAATGTCCCCATCACTTTTTATTTAAGAACACGACTTAACGATAGAATAACATTTTCGCTTGTGATTTCACTAAACTTGAAATTTCTTGCACGCATCCTCATCGAACGAACATTTTTTTTCCCATTAATCGTGCTAATCTCGAGCTTGGTTTGACTAAAATATTCAAATAGAATTAACATTAATCGCATAACAAAATATCCACACTTATCAATAAAACAAACTAATTAATTAATAGAGCTTAGAAAACTATCAATGCAGATACAGCGCACTGAATATATGTACACATTTTTTTAATTTTTAAAATTTTTAAATCTATGGACACTTGCCCAATAATAGCACATAGAAAATACACTACTGCCAATTTCCTGCACGTAACTCGCACGTGCACGCTCATTGGCTCAAAATAGTCTCCTGTAACACGTGCGACACAACCCGTGCCCCACTTCAAAACGGTTTGCTCAAATACGCGTACATGTCCGTCAAAGGCTCCATCGGATAATTGCTCTGTAACTGTGAGCCAATTAGCGCACCGCCCACCGGATTTGGACCACTGGCGTCCAGGTAATTAAACGGGAAATCAAGGGCAGTTTTATCCCAATCCATCAGCTTCGGAGCGCTCTCCACCTCCGGCGCAAACTCCGGGGAAACTACATGCTCGGAGCAGCTTGAATCCGTGTGAAGCCTCGGGACGGAATCGGATGGATTGAAATACACCAAGTCATCGTACACCACCGCCTCCGATTCCGGGACTGACGTCATGATGACGGGCTTCCTCTCATCCTCTGACGTCACTGCACTCATCATACTCTGACCGCTGACGTCACGCTTCTCGATGGTACCTTTTTTGTTGTATATTCGGCATAATACCCAATCATCCAGCTGGAAAAAAAA
>NW_019251001.1:0-1289 GCF_002742605.1 Olea europaea var. sylvestris
GTAATTGAATAATAATAAATAAATAAAAATTAGTAGAATGCAGTCTGGATTGAAGTGATGTTTAAGATGTTGTTGAAATTTCTAAGTAAATGGTAATGAACTAGGGCATTTTTCACGGAATGCTAACTTCGGGGGCGGCTAGGAATATCTCTAATTGTCATTCTAGAATCTAACTTGTACGGATTTTATGTAAGTAAACTTCCAATTGTCTGTGAAGATATATGACTTTGTTATATGTTATCTAGATTGATATTTATATGAATTAATATGAAATCATTATATTTTATGTGTAAATGTTTCTAATGATTATTCATCATACCAATGAGAGTTTTTAAATAAATAATAATGTCAAGGTGAGAATGAATGTCTTCTTTTAGAAGGATATGTATCCTAAATAACGTTTTGATTACGGGTTGTATGTCAATGCAATGAAGGTGACATGGCTTACTGCATTTTGATTAGCTAAACGATGTATGAAGTGAGCTCACGTTCTCAATGTTAGTGTTTTTAAAGAAATGAATGAAAAAAGGAATATATGTTGAGAAATGTTTGGTTTTATTTTATTTTAAAGTAAGTCATGTATATAATATAAGCATCCATGGCATGCACGATGTTTGTTTTACTGAGCGTTCATTCCATATTATTCGTCCTCATTTGTCAGATGATGAGAGTTAGGTGATGCGACGCCACTACTTGAGGCGAGATGGGCTAATTATATTCTAAATTAATCATTTGTACTTCTGATAAATCTCATTGTTGTTAATAAATAATTTCGGATGATGTATTTTATCTCAAAAAATTGTTTAAAATTTTATTATTTCGCAAGTTATAAAACTTGAATAATTTCCATCCCTCTCATCATTGAAATGAAATAATTCAGAGAGAAAAACCCGTGTATATACGTGTGTGAATGTGATGTTAAAATAGGCCCATATTCAAACAATTAAACAAAGAGTTTGCTGTAGACATAATTATGTTATTGAACATTAGAATGAAACCAAAATAAATTATTAATCCAACCTTTATGCAAGGAGCAGTACTTGATCCAGAAAGTGAAGAAGTAGTTACGTCTTTGGTATTGGAAAAAGTCATCCAACAGTAAGGAGGCCTAACAAGTAAATAAGGTAAAAACCTTGACTACTAAACATAAGGGCATTTTATTAGGTATGATTTCGATTAGTTCACTATTGGACCCCTAATGTAGTCTTATTAATTTATTTAAGACTTAAAATGGTCACATTGATTTATTAAATTTTCACTATGTTGTCGGATTGTGATATATTTGAATT
>NW_019251002.1:0-1289 GCF_002742605.1 Olea europaea var. sylvestris
TATGCAATTGCTCATTCTTTCGAAAAATGGCTGAAATCCCTCATACGTCACGACGAAGTTGTGAGTTCAATCCAAAACGGTCGTTTCACTTCCAAAAAGTACTTATGGGTCCGAAACGGACACCGTGTGCAAAAGTTATGCTGAATTCTTCGTACCCCGACTCTCCAAGCGTTTTAAATATGCAAGTGCTCATTCTTTCGAAAAATGCCCGAAATCTCTCATATGTCACGACGAAGTTGTGAGATCAATCCAAAACGGTCGCTTCACTTCCAAAAAGTACTTATGGGCCCGAAACGGACACCGTGTGCAAAATTTACGCTCAATTCTTCGTACACCGACTATCCAAGCGTTCCAAATATGCAAGCGCTCATTCTTTCGAAAAATGGCCGAAATCCCTCATACGTCACGACGAAGCCGTGAGTTCAATCCAAAACGGTCGCTACATTTCCAAAAAGGACTTATGGGCCAAAAACGGACACCGTGTGCAAAAGTTACGCTGAATTCTTCGTACGCCGACTATCCAAGCGTTCCAAATATGCAAGCGCTCATTCTTTCGAAAAATGGCCGAAATCCCTCATACGTCACGACGAAGCCGTGAGTTCAATCCAAAACGGTCGCTACATTTCCAAAAAGGACTTATGGGCCAAAAACGGACACCGTGTGCAAAAGTTACGCTGAATTCTTCGTACGCCGACTATCCAAGCGTTCCAAATATGCAAGTGCTCATTCTTTCCAAAAATCGCTAAAATCCCTCATACGTCACGACGAAGTTGTGAGTTCAATCCAAAACGGTCGCTACATTTCCAAAAACTACTCATGGGCCCGAAACGGACACCGTGTGCAAAAGTTACGCTGAATTCTTCGTACTCCGACTCTCCAAGCGTTCCAAATATGCAAGTGCTCATTCTTTCGAAAAATGGCCAAAATCCCTTATACGTTACGACGAAGTCTTAAGTTCAATCCAAAACGGTCGCTACATTTCAAAAAGTACTTATGGGCCCGAAACGGACACCGTGTTCAAAAGTTACGCTCAATTCTGCGTACGCCGATTATGCAAGCGTTCTAAATATGCAATTGCTCATTCTTTCGAAAAATAGCTGAAATCCCTCATACGTCACGACGAAGTTGTGAGTTCAATCCAAAACGGTCGCTTCACTTCCAAAAAGTACTTATGGGCCCGAAACGGACAACGTGTGCAAAAGTTAAGCTGAATTCTTCGTACCCCGACTCTCCAAGCGTTCCAAATATGCAAGTGCTCATTCTTTCGAAAAATGGCCGAAATCCCTCAT
>NW_019251003.1:0-1289 GCF_002742605.1 Olea europaea var. sylvestris
TCGACTGTGTCGGAATGGGCTCAAATTTGACAGTTTGATCTAGAACAAAAATCGCGCCGGGTGTAATTTCGTCATTTTTCTCGTCTGCGTCGGAATTGGCTAAAATTTAACTGTTTGATCGGAAACAAAAATCGCGCCGGGGGCAATTTCGTCATTTTTCTCGACTGTGTCGGAATTGGCTGAAATTTGGGAGTTTCATCGGAAATAAAAATCGCGCCGGCGCCTATTTCGTCATTTTTCTCGACCGTGTCGGAATGGGCTCAAATTTGACAGGTTGATCGGGAACAAAAATCGCGCTGGGTGTAATTTCGTCATTTTTACGGCTGTATCGGAATTGGTTAAAATTTAACTGGTTGATCGGAAACAAAAATCGCGCCGGGGCAATTTCGTCATTTTTCTCGACTGTGTCGGAATTGGCTGAAATTTGACAGGTTGATTGGAAACAAAAATCGCGTCGGGGACAATTTCGTCATTTTTCGCGACTGTGTCGGAATGGGCTCAAATTTGACAAGTTGATCGGGAACAAAAACCGTACCGGGTGTAATTTCGTCATTTTTCGCGACTGTGACGGAATTGGCTAAAATTTAACTTGTTGATCGGAAACAAAAATCGCGCCGGGGGCAATTTCGTCATTTTTCTCGACTGTGTCGGAATTGGCTGAAATTTGGGAGTTTGATCGGAAATAAAAATCGCTCCGAGGGCAATTTCGTCATTTTTCTCGACTGTGTCGAAATTGGCTGAAATTTGGGAGTTTGATCTGAAATAAAAATCGCGCCGGCGCCTATTTCGTCATTTTTCTCGACTGTGTCGGAATGGGCTCAAATTTGAAAGGTTGATCGGAAACAAAAATCGCGTCGGGGGCAATTTCGTTATTTTTCGTGACTGTATCCGAATGGGCTAAAATTTGATTGGTTGATCGGAAACAAAAATCGCGAAGTTGGCAATTTCGTCATTTTTCGCGACTGTGTCGGAATGGGCTCAAATTTGACAGGTTGATCGGGAACAAAAATCGCATCGGGTGTAATTTCGTCATTTTTTGCTGCTGTATCGGAATTGGCTAAAATTTGACTAGTTGATCGGAAACAAAAATCTCGCCGGGGCAATTTCGTCATTTTTCGGGACTGTGTCGGAATGGGCACAAATTTGACAGGTTGATCGGGAACAAAAACCGCACCAGGTGTAATTTCGTCATTTTTCGCGACTGTAACGGAATTGGCTAAAATTTAACTTGTTGATCGGAAACAAAAATCGCGTCGGGGGCAATTTCGTCATTTTTCTCGACTGTGTCG
>NW_019251004.1:0-1289 GCF_002742605.1 Olea europaea var. sylvestris
TCTCGAATCGAGTGATAGTTATAGAAACAAATTATGATCCAATAACAATATTCTCTTATTATCGTTCCACAAGTCAACCCCCATTTGACCACCAATATGTTGAAATTGGCAAAATGACAATTTTTGTCATTCAACATGTATTACCCTCTAAATACCATTTTCATATGGCAAATTCGTTGTGATCAAATCACAATGTAAAGTCCAACGATCTCATCGTCGACCTACTGAGCTCAGGTTCAATTTGCCTAGAAAAATACTTTAGAGTGACGATCGTCTCATCTCAATGATTAATGGATTCCACTATTGTAAGTATATGATCTCTAATTGTTTCGGACTGATTCTCAATGCACCGAGATCAATCTTCTATTTAAGACTTCACTCATTGGTATCTCAAAGAACTTGAACTAGCAATCAAACGTACATTACTCACTCAGGATTTAGATGACCTGTTTGATAATCAAGTAGAGTCTTATTTCGAATGGTCACAAAGGAGTTATCTACGCGGTCTCGTTCAATGTGCATCGAAACACATTATTATTCTTATTTCAAGATCTAGACAAATTTTAATAAGAACAATACAATCTTATCAACATAAAGCGTCCAACTTTATGTACCGATTGTGAACGACATAATTTTGATCACATCACGAATTGTATCTTACTATACCTGATCCATCAAGTATACAATTTGTAACATCCTATGTGATCATGGAACCTTGGATAATCACTTCAAATTGTAACACGCAAATATACGAACATCAATTCATAGTGTGATTTTACAGAACACTATTCGAAGAATGGGCATCAAGCTAACAATATGTAGGTGCAACGATTGAAAATAAATCTCCTATCGCGGATGTTCGGGTGGGGTAAGGGGAGGAAGACGATTTATTTTTTAGTTAATTAGTTTAATTATTTAATGTGATAAATATAAAATTACTTTTTTGCCCTCTTTTTAAAATATTAAAAATGTGAACAAAGTTAAAATCTTAGTCAATTAAAGGAAGTGTAGATGAAAATTGTTCATATGAGCTTCACTTGCAACGTTTGAAAATGTTAGGAGTGACAGCTACAACAAATCAAATACTTATGAAAAATCTGTTAGTGTTTTAAAGATTTGAAACTTTTACTGCAATTACCTCTATATTATTTATATTATGGGCTAGGCAGAGATAAGAGTTAAATGATGACTCTAATCATGCTTTTTTGTATTTAGCAGAGAAAGCATCCTGCATTAGTCTCGCTTTATAAAAAGTAAGATCACACTAGAGTGGAAAAAAACCTAAGCCC
>NW_019251005.1:0-1289 GCF_002742605.1 Olea europaea var. sylvestris
CTGATGCCAGCAAATTACACCTCAAGAATGTGATGGACTTGATATTTTCTAAATATTCGCATTTGTAATACGAGTATCTAATGGACATGCTGATCATTTAATTTATTCATGCATGGAATTTCTGGTCATAGGAAAATTTAAACTTTGATTTACAAAATCAATATCAAATAAGCAGTTCCAAAACTAATGTAAGTGAACTTTTAATTTTAATCATTCTCCTTAAATGTTATTGAAATTAGAATTGATGCAGAGGAAAATTGAGTTTCAAAAGTTTCATGCAATTATGGCCATCTTAATGAATGCTTCCTGTTTTATTGTTAATTAGGTGGGTTTTGCTTTGTTTTCCACTTTCCCTTTGATAAATCATCAGGGACAGTATATTCATATATGCAACTATTGAAGAAATTGAAGTCGAGGAGTTTTTGACTGAGAAGGAGGCTATAAGTTCATGAACCTCATCAGCCTTAGATTGCTTATTATATCATTTACTTTTTTTGACATGAGAGGTTTTACAATAAGCCGATTGTGCTTCATTTTTATTCCTATGATTTTTATTCTTCAAAAAGGAAGGATGGAAAAGACTATTAAAACTTAGAGGTCTAGTTTCATATCCATAAGAACTGGGAGAGCAAACCATTCAATGCTGGCAAAGTTGAGTTATTATCTAATGTAGGTAGAACGTTAATGTTCATAATTTTTATTTTGTGATGTAGTTCTAAATAATATACAGGTGAGTTTTTGTCAGAGGGACTATACCATGGTGATCTAGGTTGAAAAGAAAATTATTGTTGTTTTCTTTTTTCGCATTCAACTTTGATTATATGTAGTCATGAAAATAAAATGCGTTGAACTGGCATTAGTTGGGGTGGGATCAATGGTGAGTGATGAGTTTGTTTCACTCATGATTTTTTTAGCTTGATTAAATGTTAGATCTTGTGAGTAAAGAACGTTTTTGATGTGTTTGTTAGTGTTGTTTTGAAGATTAGGAGAGGCGATGTGAAAAGAGGTATTAAAGTGGGCAAACAGGCCAAAAACACGGAATTGGGGCAGAAAGACGGCGCTTAAGCGCTGCATTCATAGTGCCTAGGCGCTACGAAACAAAAAAAAAGATGAAATTTGGACCCGAGAGATAGCGCCTAGGCGCCGTAATCATAGCGCCCAGCCCAGGCACTGCGATTGAATATCTAGGGCGCGTTTTTTGGGCCATTTTTAAATCCATAAAAACCCTACTTCTACATAAAATGGAGGGGCATCTATAAATACATCTTTCTCATACTATTGAAGGGTTC
>NW_019251006.1:0-1289 GCF_002742605.1 Olea europaea var. sylvestris
TCCTATGATACTAAAGTGCTTTCTGCAGAGTGAATAGAGGCTAAGATTATCTTTTAATGATTCCTATATCTTGATTAAGTCAAATGGAGTAGGGCATAATACTCTTAATAGGAGGTCACCTATGTAAGTGTAAAGTGGGCCGCTTCGATAAGAATGGTTTAAGGTTTGAATTCTCTAAACACTTATGAAACCAAGAAGGGTTCAGGGCTAAAATGAACCAAGTCATGCGAACTAAGCACAGAATAGAGAAGATATTTGTATGAGTACTGTTGTCTTGACTTACACCAAAGGCTGAGTGGTTCAGGACCTATGGTTCACCAATTAGTTGAGTAAGTCCGATAGTATTTCACTAAAGGAGGTTCAAGGCCAGAAACCACAATCCCTGTTGTAGTATTTTTTTCGCATCCTCTCTACAATTGCATCATATCATCGCATTTGCATTTGCGTACCCAAATTTTCATTCATGTGGGGGCTTGTAGGAATTGATTCAAATTTTTAACCAAAAAGTGGAAAATGAAAAGGTGTGTAAAAGTGAAAAATGAAAAAGTGTGACTACGTGTCAACTTCGACTAGATATTCGGACTTGATCCGATGGTCAAATTACAAAAGTATTCTACTCGTCGAGTCGATCGTCGTGGTATATTTGAAATCTCGAAACCAGTTCCGAATGAATGAGAAATTGCGGACCAAAGTTGGAAGAAATGAAGTGTTACAACTTTTCGAAAGGATGCAGGTTTTGGCCGAGTGTTGCAACTTTTTTAAAAGGATGCATGTTTTGGCCCACACTACTTCATTTGTACCCTTTCTACATCTATAAATGAACCATAATGGACATGGTTTTGGGAACACCAATTGCATTGAGCATTCATTCTCCTCTTGCGATTCTCTCCTTTCTAATTCCATAGCATTTCCTTTGTAGAGGGAAAATTCTGTCAAAAGTTCGTCGATTTCTTGTGGTTTGAAGTGTTGCTACCACAAGTTGTGAATCCATTGTATCTTGGGAGACAAATGTCATTCACCGTGAGCACCGTAGTGGGGCAATTTATCTTAAGGAAAGAGATAACGTCTCGCCTTGAATTATTCTCTATTTCTACTCCTTCTTAATCCTTGTTTTTCGTAATCTTTATACCGAAACTGTGTCCAAATTTTCATTCATATAAATTGTGTTTTGATCATGCTCTTATGGGTTAAAACTAGTCAAACAAATATATTAAAAACCAACCCTTACATAACACTTTTTATAAGTCGTCTCCAACAAAACCGACTCCAACGGTCACCAAACTTATACC
>NW_019251007.1:0-1289 GCF_002742605.1 Olea europaea var. sylvestris
GACATCTGACCTTATTCATAAGAGTCCTGTTCATTCTTTCAGCAACTCCATTTTGTTGGGGTGTGTGTCTCACAGTCCTATGTTTGACTATCCCCTTTTGCTTACAAAAGTTCTCAAATTCAGAATTACAGAACTCTAATCCATTGTCAGTCCTTAAAGTTTTCAGTTTCCTATTCAACTGATTTTCTGTCATTTTAAGCCAAATTTTGAATTTCTGAAAAGTTTCAGATTTAGCCTTTAAAGGGTAAACCCAAACTTTTCTAGAATAGTCATCAATTATAGATAAGAAATATCTATTTCCCCCAAAAGTGGGATGACTTTCGGGTCCCCATAGGTCAGAGTGTACATAATCCAAAGGTCTATTTGTGGTGTGAGACCCTACATTGAAGCTCACCCTGTGGGACTTGCCTAACACACAAGTCTCACAAAATTGTAGAAGTTCTATTATATCTTTCCCAAGTAATTTTTGGTTACTTAGATACTTCAAGCCCTTGTTACCAATATGACCCATTCTATTATGCCAAAGTTCAGATCTATTTTCTGTCACAGCCAAAGAACTATTATCTTGGTTAGTAATAGTTTCTCCAGCAAGATAATATAGTCCATTCCTCTTGGGTCCCTTTAACACAACTAGTGATCCTTTCATCACCTTGAGTGTATTATTATTAGACTTGAAGGTATACCCTTCATCTTCAAGGACCCCTAATGAGATAAGGTTTCTCTTTAGGTTTGGGACATGCCTAACATTTTTCAATTGTCTCACAATGCCATCATGCATTTTAATAGCAATGTCACCAATCCCCTGTGCTGTTTGTGAGTTGTTATCTCCCATGTACACTTTCCTAGGTTCAATTGGTTTGTAATTATAAAACCAAGATCTATTAGGGCTCATATGAAATGTACATCTAGAGTCCAAGATCCAATCCTTATCACTATCATCATTAGACGCAGTCATTACAAGAAGACTATCCAAATCATGTGTAACAGATGCATTATTTAAGTCAACAGTACTTTGATCCTTTTGTTTTTTCTTGAATTCAAAACAGTCTCTTTTAAAGTGTCCAAGTTTTCCACAGTGATAGCATTTTTTATTACTTTTATCCCTAGATTTGGATCTACCTCTGGATTTAGATCTGAATTTTCTATTCTGGGTATAGTTTTCTTTCTTTTCAGGTCTCCCTCTCACAAACATGGTTTCCTCTCTCGTGTGAGATCTAAACTCTTTCTTGACCTCTAATTCTCTAGCTCTCAAAGCATTTGTTACTATAGACTGAGTTAAGTCATCCCTT
>NW_019251008.1:0-1289 GCF_002742605.1 Olea europaea var. sylvestris
TTTTTGGAAATGTAGCGACCGTTTTGGATTCAACTCACCACTTCGTCGTGACGTACGAGTGATTTTGGCCATTTTTCGAAGGACTGAGCGCTTGTATATTGAGAACGCTGGGAGAGTCGGCAGACGAAGAACTGAGCGTAACTTTTCAACACGGTGTCCGTTTTGGGACTATAAGAGCTTTTTGGAAAAGTAGCAACCGTTTTAGATTGAACTCACCACCTCGTCGTGACGTATGGGGGAGTTCAACCATTTTTCGAAAGAATGACCACTTGCATATTTGGAACGCTTGGTTTGTCGGCGTACGAAGAATTGAGCGTAACTTTTGCACACGGTGTCCGTTTTGGGCCCATAAGTACTTTTTGGAAATGTAGCAACCATTTGGGATTGAACTCACCACTTCATCGTGACGGTCGAGGGATTTTGGCCATTTTTCAAAGGAATAAGCACTTGCATATTTAAAACGCTTGGAGAGTCGGCGGACGAAGAATTGAGCGTAACTTTTGCACACGGTGTCCGTTTTGGGCCCATAAGTACTTTTTGGAAATGTAGCGACCGTTTTGGATTGAACTCACCACTTCGTCATGACGTACGTGTGATTTTGGTCATTTTTTGAAGGAATGAACGCTTGTATATTGAGAACGCTTGGAGAGTCGACGGACGAAGAATTGAGCGTAACTTTTGCACACGGTGTCCCTTTTGGGCCCATTAGAACTTTTTGGAAATGTAGCGACCGTTTTGGATTGAACTCACCACTTCGTCGTGACGTATAAGGGATTTTGGCCATTTTTCGAAAGAATGAGCACTTGCATATTAAGAACGGTTGGAGAGTCGGCAGACTAATAGTTGATTTTAACCTTTGCACACGGTGTCCGTTTTGGGCCCATAAGTACTTTTTGAAAATGTAGCGACCGTTTTGGATTGAACTCACCACTTCGTCGCGACGTACGAGGGATTTTGGCAATTTTTCAAAAGAATTAGCATTTACATATTTAGAATGCTTAGAGAGTCGGCGGACGAAGAATTGAGCGTAAATTTCGCACACGGTGTCCGTTTTGGGCCCATAAGAACATTTTGGAAATGTAGCGACCGTTTTGGATTTAACTCACCACTTCATTGTGACGTACGAGGGATTTTGGCCATTTTTCAAAAGAATTAGCACTTGCATATTTGGAACGCTTGGATTGTCGGCGTACGAAGAATTAAGCGTAACTTTTGCACACGATGTCCGTTTTGGGCCCATAAGTACTTTTTGGTAATGTAGCGACCGTTTTGGATTGAACTCACCACTT
>NW_019251009.1:0-1289 GCF_002742605.1 Olea europaea var. sylvestris
AGTGGTCGTTCTTCAAAAAAAGGATGAGAACCCTTATACGTCATTACGAAATTGTGAGCTAAACCCAAAACGGTCGCTACACTCCCGAAAAGTACTTAAGGTCCCAAAAACGGACACTGTCTGCTGAAGTTATGCTCAATTCTTCAAACGTCGTCAGTCCGAATATGAAGGTGCACGTTTCTCAAACAACGGTCAAAATACCTCATACGTCACGATGAACTTGTGAGTTCAATCCAATAGGATCGCTACATTTCCGAAAAGTACTTATGGGCCCGAAACGGACACCGTCTGCAAAATTTACGCTCATTTCTTCGAAGGTCGACAATCCAAGCGTTCCCAATATGCGAGTGGTCATTCTTTAAAAAAAGGATGAGAACCCTAAGACGTCATTACGAAATCAAGAGCTAAACCCAAAACGGTCGCTACACTTCCGAAAAGTACTTATGGTCCCAAAAACGGACAATGTCTGCAGAAGTTATGCTCAATTCTTCGAACGTCGTCAGTCCGAATATGCAGGTGCACGTTTCTCAAACAATGGTCAAAATACCTCATACGTCATGACGAAGTTGTGAGTTCAATCCAATAGGGTCGCTACATTTCCGAAAAGTACTTATGGGCCCGAAACGGACACCGTCTGCAAAATTTACGGTCATTTCTTCGAAGGTCGAGAATCCAAGGGTTCCCAATGTGCTGGCGGTCGTTCTTCAAAAATAGGATGAGAACCCTAATACGTCATTACGAAATCGTGATCTAAAACCCAAAACGGTCGCTACACTTCCGAAAAGTACTTACGGTCCCAAAAACGGACACTGTCTGCAAAAGTTATGCTCAATTCTTCGAACGTCGTCAGTCCGAATATGCAGGTGCACGTTCCTTAAAAAGTGGTCAAAATCCCTCATACGTCACGACGAAGTTGTGAGTTGTATCCAAAATGGTCGCCACAATTTCGAAAAGCACTTATGGGCCCGAAACGGACATCGTCTGCAAAAGTTACGCTCATTTCTTCGAAGGTCGACAATCCAAGCGTTCCCAATATGCGAGTGGTCGTTCTTCAGAAAAGGGATGATAACCCTAAATACGTCATTAAAAAATCGTGAGCTAAACCGAAAACGGTCGCTACATTTCCGTAAAGTACTTATGGTCCCAAAAACGGACACTGTCTGCAAAAGTTATGCTCAATTCTTCGAACTCATCAGTCCGAATATTCAGGTGAACGTTCTTCAAAAAATGGTCAAATCCCTCATACGTCAGGACGAAGTTGTGAGTTCAATCCAAAAGGGTCGCTACAT
>NW_019251010.1:0-1289 GCF_002742605.1 Olea europaea var. sylvestris
GATTGGTGGGAAACAAAAATCGCGCCGGGGGCAATTTCGTCATTTTTCGCGACGGTGTTGAAATCGGCTAAAATTTGACTGATGGATGGGAAACAAAAATCGCGCAGGGGCAATTCCGTCATTTTTTGTGACGGTGTCGGAATCGACTAAAATTTGACAGATTGATGGGAAACAAAAATAGCGCCGGGGGCAATTTCGTCATTTTCGCTACGGTATCGGAATTGGCTAAAATTTAAATGATTGATGGGAAAAAAAATCGCGTCGGGGGCGATTTCGTAATTTTTCGCGACGGTGTCGAAATTGGCTCAAATTTGACAGATTGATCGGAAACAAAAATCGCGTCGGGCGCAATTTCGTCATTTTTCACAACGGTGTCGGAATCGGCTAAAATTTGACAGATTAATCGGAAATAAAAATCGCGCCGAGGGCAATTTCGTCGTTTTTCGCGACGGTGTTGGAATCGGCTTAAATTTGACAGATTCATCGGAAATAAAAATCGCGCCGTGGGCAATTTCGTCGTTTTTCGCGACGGTATCGGTATGGTCTAAAATTTGACTGATTGATGGGAAACAAAAATCGCGCCGGGGGCAATTTCGTCATTTTTCGCGACGGTGTCGAAATCGGCTAAAATTTTACTGATTGATGGGAAACTAAAATCGCACAGGGGCAATTTCGTCATTTTTCGAGACGATGTCGCAATCGGCTAAAATTTGACTGATTGATGGGAAACAAAAATCGCGACGGGGGCAATTTCGTCATTTTTGGCGACAGTGTCGAAATCGGCTAAAATTTGACTGATTGATGGGAAACAAAAATCGCGCTGGGGGCAATTTTGTAATTTTTCGCGACGGTGTCGGAATCGGCTCAAATTTGACTGATTGTTGGGAAACAAAAGTCGCGCCGGGGGCGATTTCTTAATTTTTCGAGACGGTGTCGAAATTGGCTCAAATTTGACAGATTGATCGGAAACAAAAATCGCGTCGGGCGCAATTTCGTCATTTTTCACAACGGTGTCGGAATCGGTTAAAATTTGACTGATTAATCGGAAAATAAAAATCGCGCAGAGGGCAATTTCGTTGTTTTTCGCGACGGTGTCGGAATGGTCCAAAATTTGACTGATTGATCGGAAATTAAAATCGCGTCGGGGGCTATTTTTTCATTTTTCGCGACTGTGTGGGAATGGGCAAAAATTTGACAGATTGATTAGAAACAAAAATCGCGCTGGGGGCAATTTCGTCATTTTTCGCGACGGTGTCGGGATCGGCTAAAATTTGACTGATTGATGGGAA
>NW_019251011.1:0-3229 GCF_002742605.1 Olea europaea var. sylvestris
GGCTTGGTGGAATTTTCCAACATGTATTGATTTTAATGTGGTTCAATTTTCTACTGACAGGTTTAGTGGTGGGAGATTAATAGGGGCTATGGAAGACTTCTCTGATTTTATTAGGGAGATGAGGGGAATCCGCCTGCTTAGTTTCTTGCTTTGATTGAGAAGCAGCATGGGAATTGATTTGGTGATTTGCCTGTTTGGTTGGGGAAATTTTATTTGGTCATATAATCGGGAGACCAACCTGTTCAATCTCATATAGACCGGTTCTTGGTTAGCGGGAAGTGGGAGGCCAAGTGCTCAGATGTCACTCAATCTGGGAATACGAGGGGTAGTAGGAAAAAGTCTTTTAGGTTTGAGAAGATGTGGTTAAAAGTCGAAGGTTTTGGGGAGCATGTACGAACTTGGTTGGCCTCTTATGATTTCGGGGGTCTCCCAATTATGTGTTGGATCAGAAGTTGAAGGCTTTGAAAGGGAATTTAAAGAGGTAGAATGAGGAGGTGGTGGGTAATGTACATTGGCGTAAAAATCAGTGTGAGTTAGATAGGCGGGTGGAGAGTCGAGGGTTAGTTGAGAAGGAGAGGGAGACACGTGGAGTGTTAAGGAGAGAGTTGGAGAGGTTGTAGAGATGGAGGAGGTTACTTAGCGTCAGAAATTTAGGGGTTATGTGGTTGAAAGAGGGGAACAAATGCACCAAGTTTTTCCATAGGGTCGCTAATTCTAATAGGCGCAACAATTCTATCACGTTGTTAGAGGTAGATGGGGTTACTTATGAGGATCCGCAAGATACTAGGGTCCAAATGGTGAGATTCTATCAAAATCTCTATTGGGAACAGATCAATTGGAGGCCAGAATTGGAGGGACTGGATTTTCCTACTATCACGGAGAAGAATGCCAGTTGATTAGAGAGACCATTTGGGGAAGATGAAATTAGGGAGGTGTTATTCAGTATTAATGATGATAAGATACCAAGACCAGACAGTTTCTCGTTCGTATTTTATAAGGCTTGTTGGGAGGTGTTGTGACTGGACATTATGGATGTTTTTACTTATTTTTTTAGTGTAGTAAGTTCATGAAAAGTTCTAATGATACATTTATTGTGCTGATTCCCAAAAAATCGGGAGTAGTTGACATTAAGGCTATTAGCTTAGTTAGTAGGGTGTACAAGATTATTGCGAAGGTTCTTGCGAATATATTAAAGGAGATGATATAGAAAGTGGTGTCTAAATTTCAGAATGATTTTGTCAAAGGGTTACAGATTTTAGATTCTGTGCTTGTAGCGAATGAATGCATTGACTCAATATTGCACCTGGGGGCTCCAAGGATGTTATGTAAGCTCGATATTTAGAAGGCTTATGATCACGTGAACTAGGGGTTCCTTTTGTATATGCTCAAGCAATGTGACTTTGGAGATAAGTGGTGTAGGTGTATTCAATTTTGTATCTCTACTGTTTTGTTCTAAATTTTTGTCAACGGTTCCCTGAAGGTTATTTTTGAAGCAGGGGAGGCTTGAGGCAAGGGGACCCCTTGTTTCCATTGTTCTTTGTTATTGTAATGGAGACATTCAGTAGGATGCTTGAGAAAGTTATGGGGAGGGTTTGATAAGGGCTTTATGGTTGGTCACTAGCAGGTTTCTCATTTGCTATTTGCAGATGATACACTGTATTTATGCGACGCAGATGATGAGCAATTCAGGAACTTACGTCGGTTGTTTCTATATTTTGAAGCGGTATCTAGATTAAATTTGGAGAAATTTGAGGCTATTCCAATGGGAGAGGTCTCTAAAGTGGATNGAGTCTGTTAGATCCTCCAAGGTCTTGCAAGGTCAAGAAAATGTAAGTTTAGTATCACCTCTCTTTGGACGTGATAGGATAAACCATCAGCTGGATTTTGAGATTCAACCTGCAGCACGTCAAAATCCTCTATCAAATGTCATGGAAAAACCTAATTTTAGTGAGTTTGTGAATAAACATGCTCCTGCCTACACAGGCTCTGTGGACACGAATTGGTTTCCAATGGTCTTGCAAGGTCAAGAAATTTGCTCATTGAGATCCCTATCTGGGAAAACTGATTTTAATCTTGGTGCATGGCCAAAACCTGAATTTGGTCGTAATGTTCACAAAGTGTATCAAACTCCAGGACCCAATTTATATCCTCTAGCTTCTGAAGGTGCTAGGAACATATTTTTTCCTTACAATGTGCCATCCTATATGTCAGATGTTCAAAGAGAAAGCCATGTGTTAAATTCTACTTCTGTCGGAAATGTGGCTACATTTGATATAGGTAAGGTGCCAAGTCTTTCAAACCCACTAGGGCCACTGGAAAAGTCATCCACATCTACTACTCCAGAGGAACATTTCCTTAATACGAGTGAGGCCATCTTGAAGGGAGAGGCGCCCACCTTTAAACTATTTGGGTCTTCCTTGACTGAGGATATTTCTACACTTAATTCACTGGGTTCAAGTAAAAGGAGCTGCACAAAAGTAAGCTTCGATGTCCATGTGGAGAATTCGTTATGTTTTTTCCCAATTCGTCAATGCTGATGTTTGCATAAATGAAGGTTCACAAGCAAGGCAACTTGGTTGGGAGAGCCATTGATCTCTCAAGACTACATGGTTATGATGACCTGCTGACTGAACTGGAGAGGTTATTTAGCATGGAAGGCCTCTTGCAGGATCCTGAAAAAGGATGGCGTATATTGTACACTGACAGCGAGAATGACATGATGGTTGTTGGTGACGATCCATGGCAGTAAGTTCCCTCACATGGTGAACCTCTTAAGGTTTTTCTTCTCGTCTCTCCACAGTTAAGGAATTGTGAAAGCCAAATTTATGAATTCTCACAATTGATTTCAACTTCTTAACAACAGCATTACTCCTTGTTGCATATTTTGACGATACGTGGATTTAACTTGTAATTTCGTTATCTATTACTACTTGAATCGCAGTGAGTTTGTTGAAGTGGTGTCTAAGATTCATATACACACACAAGAGGAAGTGGAGAAGATGACCATGGGAATGATCAGCGATGACACTCAAAGCTGTTTGGAGGAAGTGCCACCAGTAACAGATGTGTCAAAGTCATCTTCAGTTGGCTAGCCTGATTCTTCATGGACTGTGATCAGGATGTAAATCTCAGGTTGTTTAACTATCATGCTGGCAGTAATGTTATGTGCTACTTAATAAACTTGGTTGTGTTAATTTAAGTGTTTGCGATTGTAAGTTAACCATCTTTT
>NW_019251011.1:8741-13985 GCF_002742605.1 Olea europaea var. sylvestris
ATTGAAAAACAAAATTCGAAGAAACGATAGCAATAACATGGATTTGAATATTCATAAAGAAAAAGCATACGATCCAAGATGAAGGAGAACAGATCTAACCGCTTAGAAAGAACTTACAGAGAAATAAAAACTTTGTTAAAATCCTAGCCGCAGAGAGCACGAGAGTAAAGACACGTTAGTAGGGTTTGTATTATTCCGACAATTTATATATGTGGTAGGGTTTCTGTGCGATAGTCGACTTTACTGTTTTCAATTTAGGTAATTCATCGAATTTGTTAGCCTTTGGAGCACGGTTGTGTGACTTGTGTAATTTCAAAATTTTCTTTTCCTATTTGTTCATGCCACAATTAAGGACATATTCGGCAATAATTATGAGAATTGATTTTTTGATCGTTAGAGAAAAAAGTGGGTTCCATCTGCGAGTGAAGAAGTCAAAAATAACTGTTGAAATAGTGAAATAACGATAAAAAAAATTGATTTTTTGGAGTGAAAAATTGTTATCGAATGGAGGCTAAATGTTGAAAAACAACAATCAAACCAAAGTAGAATCGACTGGTCAATTCCATTCAAAATTTAGTTGATTTTGTTTCGATCTAGATCCCAATTTCGGCTCCAGTACCTATAACCAAGAATCGAGAATCACTTCTAACTTCAAGCATTTTTTTTTATAATTGTGTTCATTTTTTAATTCGGTAAATGATTTTTATTAAACAATATAATGTATGAATATAGAACTTGTGTACATTGGATGAAGCTTACTGTTTTGACTTTAGATTTGAGTATTGACTTTTGGTGATAAAATTTTGTACATTAATCTGTATTAATAATTTGAAAATTTTAGTTGTGGATTCAAACCAAATCAAATCATTTTTTTAAAACTTAAATAACATCATATAGGTGTTTACCAAGAGAAATCACAAGCTGCCTTTCCATTTTAATGGTCGATTTTAACAAGGTAATTTCGATGTTGGTTTTGTCTGTGATAAATGAAATATATATTGTCTGGAATCTAGAATAGGGAGGATTGTGTTGCGTGTTGTTATACTTGGCCCACTCAAGTCGAATCACGTGGCACTCCAGCTGAAGTGGCATAGATTGCCGAGGTGTACTATGGCCGAAACCCTTCAAGCCGAAGTCCACTAGCCGAGACCTCCCTTTTACCGAGGCCTGTTAATGTACCCGAGGTCCATATGCCAAGGCATATGACCCGAAGCCAGGATGCTGAAGCTGGTTGAAGATAGCTGAAACCCTCAAGTGGAAGTATCGTATGAAATGGCCGCAGTCCCGAAGCTGATGCAGGAGCCTCCGAACCACAAGGAAGCATCCTCCATGGTCACTCCTCCCAAGAGATCGCCTACACAAAGATCTTATTCGAATGATTGATGGAACGTTTGTCATAGGCATAAATGTCAAGTCTTGTCACTAGTATGGAGGCTCTGCACAAGCAATAAATACGCAGCAAGCTAGCAAGTTAAGTCCCATGCCTAGGATAAGATGTTTGAATCAAAGAGATGAGCCCACGTGCCACCTCATCCAAGAGCTCCTATTTCACATGTATCACTAGATATACTTCCCTTATGTAACATCAAAAGGCTAATGCAAGAATCAATACAAAGAACTACACTTTACTCAACTCTCTCTCTTTTACTTGCAATACACAAATCAAGTTTATACACATTTACATATACATTTACGAACACCGATTGGTAATTATTATACAATCGGATCACGAACAACCCGTCGGATTCCGAACATCACTGTCCCGCGTCGTTGGGCTACTCCCACGCCCTTTGAACCGCTCGTTTTAGACCGTCTACGTGTCTTAGCGTGTTGGACATCTGCTCACGTGTGCGCGGGTGGGGCCAGCATTTGTTGGCAACATTTTTCGGGGTCAACAGATTGGACAACATTTTTAACTAAAGTAGAATATTTGTCGAGTGGTATGAACGTGCCCTGAGGAATAAGATTGAGAAGGAATTTCAAGTTGATTTCAAGTAATTTTTCCAAATGGTACCGTGTACAACATAATTTGAAATGGAGCAACAATATTGGTCAGTGTACACAATTGCTAAATTCAAAGAAGTTCAGGAAGAGTTCATGGAAAAGGTGTATTGTGACGTCATAGCCACATCAGAAGAAACTGTTGATATGACATACGATGTAAGGATACTAAGTATGAGGTCCGTTCTAGGAGAAAAACATTCATCCTTTCATTCGTGATAGATAAATGTGAAATTGTTAGTAGCTGTCATTTGTTTGAGTTTCGGGAAATACTTCGCAAGCATGTGATCGCAATACTGATTTGGAATGACATTACACATATTTTGGATAGGTATTACTTTGAAGATGGAGGAGAGATTTTAGTAGAGCACACATGATGGCTGCAGTAAACTATGATGGAGGATTAATTAGTACTCTTGCACAGTTGAGATACAAAAAGATGTCAAAAGGTTTTGCAAATGTGGCAGACTTTGCTTTAAATGATTAAATGCGGTCTTATGCAATAATGGATTGAATAAAATGTCAATGAAATGAGCATATGACGTCAAAATTAAGTTTCAAAAGTAATTCCATTTTGCATCATACTATTCATGTAACTAATGATTGTACTGATTTATCAAAATTTGTGAGCAAAAGCATACTAGATTTGAAATTGACACGAAAGAATGGAGTGCTAAAGAAACTTTGGAGAAAGAGCTCATGGGACATGGCATTGAAGAAAACAAAGATATATTCTTTTGTTTGCTTCATATTTGCAATTTTTTCAAATTACAAATTATCGATTAACGTTGATGCACATGCAATTCGGTGAGACGTCAAGCACAAGTAAGAGACCAAGAAATAGCAATAGTAATAAGGTTGAACACGAAATGTGCTTTCAGCCATCTCAACAATATTTCATGTCACAATGTCTTATTTGGACAATTCCATGCTGACACCATTCTTACTTTCACAATTGTTGATGCCTGCACCATTCTCCCTTTTACAACATTTATCAATTGCAAATTTCATCTCTCCACCTGTAGGAAATGTTACGTACAATTTGAAAGGTATAAACATATGTTAATATATGAATTTAAATGCCATTTTTTCATGAATGAATCATTAACTATTCATATGGTAGATTGCTGTACTACTATCAAAACTTATTTGATGAAGGTGGCAAAGGCGTGTGATGTTAGGAGTTTGGTTGTTATTTTCCCTTTTTTTGATTTATTTTTGCATTGTGTTTGTTCAACCGTTTTCATTTTTGAACATCAATTTTGTACAGTTAGATTGTGTTTATTTAACCAAAATTAAGATATCACGCATTGTTATATTAAATTGTTTTTGCATTGTGTGTTTTTTTTTTCATTGAAACAAAATGTGAGCATTAGGGTTCCATTATAACCCTAGATGAACGTTCAAGGGTTGGTAGACCAATGGTTATTGCTTAATAGTGGAAAGATGGGAGTATTTTAAACACCATTCCCCATCCCCTATTAATTCACAACATGAAAATATCATTTCTTCTCAAAGATGATAAGCAGACCATGACATTACAGTAATGTTTTGCGCCTCAAATGCTTCGATCACTATCTTCTAATCAAGTTGACCGCTTTTCTTTTACATTCACTCACACTATTCTTTTTCGGTTAAGATAATAGTTATCGAGCCCGATCCAGTCATCGACCTAAAAAAACTATCGGGTCAGTGGTTGAACCAGGGGTTAGTGGTTGAATTGGTGGGTCGATATTAGTTCTTAATTTTTATTTTAAAAAAAAAGACAATATAAGTGTTATTTTTATGTCATTCTCGTAAAACTAAATATATATATTTGGCTCACATTATTTGTGGCAATTCTACATCTACCATGGTGGTCAAGGCTTCAAATGCAGGTTTGAGTCTCATTCTAAATATTATATTTTGTTATGTACCAATTTAATAAAAGTTGATTCACATTGAACCAGTTTTCAGTTCACCGATTTGGACGGTTCTTGTCCAATTGTAAATGGACCAAATAGTGCCAATCGGACTGGATCGTTGTCTGGTTCATCGATTCTCTGGCAACCGACTGGTCCGATTTTAATAACTATGGTTCGGATGCTCACATTCACCAAATTTTGGAGCTCTTCTTTGTCACTTATCTGAACTTTAGATTGGAACACGCATGACATTTCTTCATCTGTGTCGTTCATCATAGTGTTAAGTGTTAGATATTTTTCATCATTTTGCATATATTTATTTTTTTATTTTGCGAATGATTTGTCGCCCCGACTAGTGTTTGCCGCTACGCAACGAGGATCGACCTGCCTGGTCAGGTCGAGGGCCAGCGCCCCCCGTGGGGGCTCGGGGACAACACCCCCGAAAGAAAATTTTATTTTCAAAAGTCTTTGAATAGGTTCATCTGTTCATTTTGACAGTTACTTCCAACAGATGTGTTCTTCATTTCAAGGGACACACCTATTCAAACGGTTACCTCAATTTCTATAAATTCTGAGCAAATTCTCGTTTGCAAAACATATTAAAAAAATATTCTTCTCTCTTTCTCTTGGCATCATCAGTTCTTTTTCAAGTGTCTTCTTGGTTTGATCAAATAGTCACAATTTGAATCAAACGCCTCCATTGTATTTTGAGAGAGATTTTCTATCATACCTCAGTCGTGACTTCGTTGGATAGGGGAGAAACATCTCTTAAAAGATAACGTTTTTCGTGCCTTCGAGTTTATTAAGTTTTCAGATTTTCCTACATTTTTATTAACAGTTTTAAGAGATGTCTTCGTTTCAAGATCTGACAGTAAATGAATCTGTGGCACCTTCAATTCAAGTCATGAATCAAGATTTGATTCGTCTTGATCGGTTTGATGGACATAACTTCACGCGTTGGCAGGAGAAGGTTTTATTTTTCTTGACAGCAATCAAACTGTCCTACATTCTGAGTGATGATCTTGCGCCTATTCCAGAAGAAAAAGCAGATGCTTCAGATGAATGCAAGAAAGAATTACAGGAACAGCGGAAGAAACGGAAGGATAATGATTTTCTGTGCAGAGGCCATATTTTGAATGCACTATTAGATTCTGTTTACAGCGCACACAGGACTATCGGAACAGCAAAAGAATTATGGCTGGCATTGGACAACAAGTATCGTATTGAAGAGGCAAGCAATCACAAATTCTTGATCGATAATTACTTTGATTTCAAGATGACGGACAGTAAGTTTGTTCTTGCCCAGGTACATGAATGACAACTTATTGTTAGTAATCTT
>NW_019251011.1:18047-22564 GCF_002742605.1 Olea europaea var. sylvestris
TCCTTAATAAGTTCTATTGAGAGAGAAAGTAACTCGCAGAATTACTTTATAAAGAACTTACCTATGTGAGTGAGAAAGTCAGGTTGTTTTCTATGAGATTTAGACTGTCTCTAAAGCACTCATGAAATTCGGGATATACGCAAGGCCATTAATGCGTTGGTACAAAAGAGACACTCCTTTTTATCGGAATAGTATGTGTAATGACTCCGGCTAGTCATTATAGGGTCCTTGGTTCAAGATTCGTTCACCATAGCACCTTGACAAAACTTTGAGTTGTTTACACTAAGTGAAAGTTCAAAATTAAAAGCTACTTTCATTTATGTACGATTTCATACGATGATGCCTTTTGTGTGTGTTTGCACGAACCACGGTGGCTTGATCCCGTTAAGGGTTCGTAGGCAATCAATTTTTGTGATGCAGCCGCTTCATCTTTTCTAAATCAAAATTTTGAAAAATATATCATGACTAGCGGAATAGTATTTAGCTTTAATTGGAAAATATATCATTAAAGCCCATTTTAATTCTATAGTAATTCTAAAATCCAGATTTCCTACAACACATTCCCACTATAATATATTGAAATCAGATCCAAAAACAATTATATACATAGGGCATATAATGGTAAAGAATCACACCAATAAGATTGCATGAAATTGAAATTCAATGAATAATTTAATTCCACAATAGACAATAGACAAAACATGATTGAATCTATGAGAAACCTAATAAACGTTAAACCGATCTCACAATAATGCTTGGAATTGAAATTCAATAATTATTTTAATTAATCAATAGAAAAAGTTTGACTGAATCCAAAACAATCTAATGAGAATTGAATTAATCTCAAAACAATCTTATGAAAACAGAAAATCCAAATCTGAAAATCATTTAACAATGAAATTAGAATTACATGCGTAAAAGGACATTAAAATCACCTACACCAATCGAGTTCCATCGTAGCCTCACCGAATCCCTTAGTTCCTCAGTGTTAGTGAGCCAAAAATCAAAGAAAATTATGCTTAGAGGAGAATAATGGAATTCTCCCTCGAATTAGGGCTTAAAATCGTGTGAACCACGTTTCCATAAGTAGTTGTATCAAATTAGGAAACTAAAGATTCGGGTACCAGAATGAACCATGCGTATGCATGGTTCTAATGGTGCATATGCACAATAGACTTGTTTAGACCTCAGCAGTGAATTTTTGGAATTTCGCGTACACATAGGCCAGCATAGTATAAATTTTTCTCTTCCGGACAGCTTTCAGTATTTTGAACATATCTTCCTCTATTGATGTTCAATTGAAGTGATTCAAGTTGCGTTGGAGAGCTAATTTAAAAGGCCTACAAATATTCTTCAAATATTATCTTCCAATTCGATCATTTTTTATGTCAGAAATGGGTCCCAATATGAGGCTAAAAATTGATGCGTAACTTTTTTGATTGGGATTTGATGTGTGACCATACTTTGACGATATTTCATCCCTTTTACCTTTTTCTTCATCCACTTGATCTCTAACACTTTCAAATATTCATCATAAGGTTAGGCACAAGTTTGGAGTATTTGCACTTTAGTCTCCAAACTTTCATTTTCTTCTACTTTGGTCTTTCTCCGCTCTTTTATCCCAAATTTCATATTTTCTACCAAAATGCAACTTGAATCAAAATATAAGTATAATGAGTGCATTTTGGTATCAAATAATCACACAAATGTAATAAATAAGAAGGGGAAAACATTATATTTTACACACTAATCACTTGGTTCTTCTGCAATTAGTAAATTTGTAATATTGTAAATGCTATAGTAATTTTGTATAGCATTTTTTTCCTAATAGCTTGCTTATAAACTATTTTCAGTTTTTAGATATTCGTTATGGGTAAGGAGAAGGTTCACATTAACATTGTGGTCATTGGCCATGTAGACTCTGGAAAATCGACCACCACTGGTCACTTGATCTACAAGCTTGGTGGAATTGATAATCGTGTCATTGAAAGGTTCAAGGAGGAGGCTGCTGAGATGAACAAGAGATCATTAAAGTATGCTTGGGTGCTTGACAAGCTCAAGGCTGAGCTACCATTGATATTGCCTTGTGGAAGTTTGAGACCACCAAGTACTACTGCACTGTCATTGATGCTCCTGGACATGATATTGCCTTGTGGAAGTTTGAGACCACCAAGTACTACTGCACTGCCATTGATGCTCCTGGACATCGTGACTTTATCAAGAACATGATTACCGATACTTCATAGGCTGATTGTACTGTCTTGATCATTGATTCCACCACTGGTGGTTTTGAAGTTGGTATCTCCAAGAATGGTCAGACCGGTGAGCATGCTTTGCTTGCTTTCACCCCTCGGTGTCAAGCAAATGATTTGCTGCTGCAACAAGGTGAGCTCATTTTCAATGATCCAAACCAATAATCTTTCTTGTATCCTATTATTTTTAGAATATTGTCTTATTCATCTTGTATGTTTGTGATCCATCTTCTGTAGATGGATGCCACCACACCAAAAGACTCCAAGCCTAGATATGATAAAATTGTGAATGACGTTTCTTCCTACATCAAAAAGGTTGGGTAAAATCCTGACAAGATTCCATATGTCCCCATTTTTGATTTTGAGAGAGACAACATGATTGAGAGGTCCACCAACCTCGACTGGTACAAGGGCCCAACCCTTCTAGAAGCACTCGACCAGATTCAGGAGCCCAAGAGGCCCTCGGACAAGCCTTTTCGTCTCCCACTTCAGGATGTCTACAAGATTGGTGGTATTGGTACTGTCCTGATAGGTCGTGTAGAGACTGGTGTCCTCAAGCCTGGTATGGTTGTGACTTTTGGTCCCTCTACTTTGACCACTGAAGTTAAGTCTGTTGAGATGTACCATGAAGCCCTTCTGGAGGCTCTCCCTAGTTATGTTGGGACTGAAGGGTTGTAAAAAATGAAGTTAATGACGCGATATGAAGTATTAAAGATTGCAGCAATATAAAAATATATCAAGGTATAAAGTAAAGAAGAAAAAAGAGGAACTAACGCAGAGGCAAGATGTATTATTAATTGACAATATGGATAGAATACAACGCCATAGCAATATTGGCTTCTACTAAACTGAAAAAGGAGACCTATATTTATAGTATACGAGTCAAACCCTAAAAATAGGCAAAAAATGGAAATTAGGAAGAAAATCATGTAAAAGGAAAAGAAAAGGAAAAACGTGTGGCATACAAGAAAATTTGTTTCCTTTCTTGGCTCCAATTTGATTCTTTCCATATCCTTCTTGAATCTAATATGGTATCTTTCCAAAACCAACACGATCACGTAATCTTCCAAATATTTGACCAAATTTTGAGGCATATAATTAACAATCTCCACCTTGACTCAACATTTCAGTGCAACAAACGAAACTCCAAAATTTCAAATCCATTTAAATCGAAATAACCAATCCCTTCAACACAGTAACCAAAACTCTCCATCACCAAAACCATCTTCCTCTGCAAGACATTCACAAGTGACACTTGAACCCAAATCTCGGGTTCCCAAAATTCCACCAAGGAATTACTGCTGACCAAACAGGGTCAAAGCACACCCTGTAGCAGACACCAAACCAAGTGGTTGATCAGAAGGCCCCTTGTCAGAACTGTCGCCTTCAACGATTCCAAAAGCATCACAGACATCAATAACACCATTGTACCTATGCTACATGAGTCCACCCCTAGCATTTGAACACAGTGCATCCACTGAAATTGGTGGCAAAGTGAAATCACCAACGCTCTCCCTAGTAGTGTTCTGAACCGATCCAGAGCCTATCAGAAGAGGTACTGTACCAAACTATATATCCACCACAATACCGAACTTGTCCCGATATCTCAAAACAAGTTCTGCACTTCCCTGCAATATGTATAACTAGGATCTCTTCCGTTCCTCCAGTACAACCTGGACACCTCTTCAGACCTTCAAGACTCCACTTCCACCAGATAATTTATATCCCTTTGCATCTAGGGTACTCAACGAGATGAGATTCATCTTTAGATCTGGAACATGTCGAACTTGGCCAAGTGTTCTAACCATCCCATCCTGCAACCGCAATCTAACTCGACGGATTTCAGCAATACAGCAAGACTCGTTGTTCCCTATTACAACTCCACCTTGCTGAACAGCCTCATATGTCTGAAATAAATTCCTATCGGAACACATATGGTGCGAACATGCCGAATCAAGAATCCACTCCCTGTCAGGCTTAGATTCCACGTCAGAAACCACAGTCAACATCACATCTCCACCATCCGAAAAATCCTCAGTCACATTAGTCTCGTCCGAATTCCATGATTGCCCACTATGATTTGTAGCTAAATCACATTTAGCCTGCAACTTCTCACAGTCCTTCTTCGAGTGTTCTCTCTGTTTGCAATAGAAGCAATACACATTGTTGTTTTCCCTAAATTTGCCCCTCCGTCGACCACCATGAGATACAAGAGCTTCCTCATTACTTGATGTAGCTTCAACCAGATGCTTCAGCTTCTCCTTT
>NW_019251011.1:25000-28879 GCF_002742605.1 Olea europaea var. sylvestris
CATCTGCAATTTTGGTCATCTGTTATCCGTTGATATGCTTTTATCACATTTTACCTGCCTCTTTTTTGATAGAGGGTAGGGGGCGAGCTTTGAACTTGGTTGCTCAATGGACATTGGCAAAAGATAGAGTTAATTGTTTCAATACACACTGAACTTTAGGTAGTGTCAAGTTTTACTTACCGTACTTTAACTTGCACCCAATTACTCACTGAACTTTATAATGTTGCCCTCCATTACTCATAAAGAAATTTTCGTAAATGACCCTTTCGCACGTGGAGGACGGAATTCACAGCTGGCAATTAAATGCCAGTGTCATTGATTCCAAACACCAATGAAACACGCCTCACCCGATTCACAAAAAATCCTCCCTAAAAGCCAAATTCTGGGGCAAAATTAGAAATCACGCAAGAAGAAATCACCAAAGTCCAAAATTGTTTCTAACCCTAAGCCCCAAATCCATTCTACCCCATCGACAGTCCCCCCCAATCTGACGAATGAGGAACAATTTTTTTGATTGAAGTGGAAAAGACGTGAAGATGGAGGGAGGAAATGAAGGTAATTTAAATTGTTCAAATTTATTTTTGGAACTCCAAATCCTTTGAATTTTTTTTGCACTAGAAGATGGTTGAAGGGGGCCTGGATTGATAGATAGGATGTTTTCACTACTATGTCTGTCATCCTTTCATTTATTGGCCATCCATTCTGAAAATGCCCCCTATGGACTTAGCAGATGATTAACCTGGTTCAAATGTGGTATTAACTATCAACCTCCAACGATGGTACACGAGGATAATCTTGCCAAGGTGCAGCGAGCTATGTGCATGACTAGCAACAAACACTGCTATAGCTGAAGTGTTTTCACAAATTGGGTCTGATGTATGCCAAAAGGGCATTTGGTCATTGGTATGTTGGTGAAGGAATGAAAGAAGGTGATTTCAGTGAAGCTCGTGAAGATTTAGTTGCACTTGAGAAAGAATACAAAGAAGTTGTTGGTGAGGCGTAGATGATGAAGAAGAAGGCGACTGTGAAGATTATTAATGTTGTTGGCCTTCTAAGTTCCTCAAATCGCGATAGTTGGGCTATTATCTATGTCCTATCATGTGCTATTGTGTTTTGTGTATTAATGTTTTCTTACTTTGGATAAGGCATTGTTCAAACCTTGTTTGTAGTAGAAAGTTCGTCTACAAAGGGCTTCAAGAGTTGGATGGACCAGCTGCATGCTCACCCAAGTTATGACAACAAGAATTGTGCTAGTTAAACGATCGATATATCTTCATTTTCAAGTATAATGTCTTTATAGCCAAACAAAGCTCATGATGGAACAATTGAATGTTTTTAGATATACACAAGCAGCTTTTGAATAATGTCTTTAATTCTCAATAATAACAGAACAAAAAGAGAGAGAGAAAAAAAGGAAGTGTACAAATATACAACTTCATTAATGAAACTTTGAAACCATTTCACTAATGTATCACACTCATTACACGTCGTTAAATGCCATCTCATTTCTCCCAAATACCAACGAAACACGCCTCAAAGTATGTCGCCTTGAGTGTCTTAAGTCTTTCCTATGTAGATGAAACCAAATATACAATATCTTCAGTCCTGACAACCTATAGTAGGATCTGCAGCAATCGTACACAAAAAAATCAGTTAACTTCTCAGACAAACTGTTTATAATGCTTGAAATGTAGGTTCTTGAATTGAACCATCAAATGCGGGTAACCCATTCTCAGTTTAATTAGACCTGTCTCAAAGTGAAACATCAATTCAAGTTTGGTTCCAAGATGGCAAAATGCAGAACATGTTTTACTGAACTAGATTCCTTTATTTCTTATCTTTATCTGGTTAAAGAACGTAATGCCACTTTGTAATTTAGGCCCTTTCAACCATCTTCCAATACAAAAAATTTCTAGTTTCCAGCAGATAAAAATTTCATACATATTAATTCTTTAACATAATAGACCATATTATTGTCTCATTCTCTAAAACACATTCGATGTTTCTCCTCCATGGCTGCTTTAAAGAGGAAAAATTGAAGGATATGGGTTCCAGAACCAAAGTTGAACAATTAAAATTACCTTCAATTGCTCCATACATCTTCATGCCTTTTCCACTTTAATAAAAAAAAAAAAAGGGTTTCTCGTTAGTCAGATATGGGGGGCCTTCGATGGGGGTAGAATGGACTTGGGGGTTAGGGTTAGAAACAATTTTGGGCTTGGGTGATTTCTTCTTTCGCGATTTCAAGCTTTGCCCCA
This sequence comes from Olea europaea var. sylvestris, assembly GCF_002742605.1. Lineage (NCBI taxonomy): Eukaryota > Viridiplantae > Streptophyta > Magnoliopsida > Lamiales > Oleaceae > Olea > Olea europaea. The sequence goes on from NW_019251011.1 coordinate 27,259, forward strand.
AAATGAAGTGGCTCTTAGGGTTCACAAGATTTCAAGTGATTTGGGTGAGGCATAATTTGTTGGTGTTTGGGAGAAATGGCATAGCATTTAACTGCTAGATATGAATTCCGTCCTCCATGTGTGCAAGGGTTATTGATGGAAGTTTTTCGGTGAGTAATGGAGTGCAACGTTATAAAATTCGGTGAGTAATAGGGTGCAAAGCGAAGTACAATGAGTGAAACGTGACGCCATTCAAAGTTCAGTGTGTGTTGAAATAATTAACTCGTAAAAGATATATGGATACTGTTTCTTGCTTGGGATAATGTGGGCGTAAGATGAGTTTGTAGCTCTTGTTTTGGTAGATAATTGGGATTTTAATGTTTTGACTTTCATTTCATTCTATAGTACCCTACATGGTTTAGTAATCGTGTTTTGCCAGTTTAGAATGCTTTAGCCCACTATCTGTTCCCAAAAAAAATAAAAAAATTACTTCGGTATAATCAAATTCTTTGCAAAGCACTTGTTAATGTGCATTTCATTTCTTATCGTGAGAGGTTTCCAATCCATGATGCCTGATGGTGAACATTAATTTTTTTACTCCTATTGTAGAAGGCATATCTTGAAGAATTGGTAACATATAGTACTTGTTCGGTAGGTATTTTGATAATTTATTTTTTGACCGTTAAAAATAAAGTGGGTCTACCTATAAGAGAAGAATTCAAAAATGACGGCTGGAATAGTAAAATAACGGTCAAAAAATTAATTTTAATTTGGCTTTTAATCTGTACTAAACAAGCTAATAGGCTCAAAAATTTTAGAAACCTAATAGTTGGCAAGGGTAGAGATATACATTTAAGTGCTTAACTGTGCAAGGTTGGTTGCAAGTCCTAGAGCAGCTGACTAATAGCCTTGGCCCTGGGCTGGATTTCACATAGAAATGTAGCTCATCTCAAAGTGAACTGAGTCTATGCACAGCAAGTGTACTAGCCGAATTTAAACAGGTAGTGTAGTCAATAGCCGAGCTGAGCCACTCTAAAGGATAGAAGCTAACTTGGAACTTCATTTAGCTTTGAAGATAAACGGCCATACTGAGTTCAACACTGGTGGCACACAAGATGCATATGGACACAGTAAAGCAATGGATTCAGAAGAAAATTCACAAGTTTAAGTTGTTCAGAGAACTTACAACTAATACGTGGGAACAAGAGAAATGAAAATGAAGAGGATCTGAAAATGCATAGCTTATGAAGCATCACCTATAAATCAAAGTCCACTGATCTTGTCATTGCCAAAGTTCCTGATCATCTTTGCTACCTCCTTAGTCTTTCCTGTTGGGAATCTACTTATACATGCACAGCGGAATTTAAAATAATTTTCGATTCCCACCAAGAATCGCCTTTGTGTTTAGATAGAAATTGTGATAAGACTGTACCTTTTTCAGATCTGCAATCCTTTTGCTTTTCTTTTCGTTCCACAACCATGATTCGCCACCACAGCTGTCCAATTGTCCAGCCTCCAACGGTGATCCACACAGAGAATATGATTGCAGCCTCTAGGGTTTTCTCTTGTGCCAGCAAGAATAATGAAAATCTTATGGACCTCAAACCCTAGTTATGTATTTATATAAACCCAAACAGGCTCG
>NW_019251011.1:29857-52468 GCF_002742605.1 Olea europaea var. sylvestris
TCTTTCTGTATTTAAGGTTTTTTTGAGTTTATATATATGTTTGATTTAGGACTGGTGTGAAAAGGAAACGGAGTTTTCTCTACTCTTTGGCGGACCCAAAATGACTAAAGCTATTAAAGAAGGTAGTGCTCGCCATCTCGAACTTGAAAAAGAGGTATTATATTATAAATTCCTATCCTGCATAATTCGTATCTTGAGTTTAAATAAATATTTTTTTTCTTGAAATAGGTTACTTCAAAAGATATGTCCTTATTTTTACTTAAAATTAGAAGAATGTATTTGGAAACAAATGTTGAGCTTAGCCAAACATGCTCAAAATGTGTTTTCATAATGTTGCGTTTTCTGGGGCAGAAATTATCATCTTGCCTTTGATATTGCCAAAGCAGAACTACATTTAATATTCTTTTGCCGTTGATAATATAGTCTGATTTCTCTTGTGAATGTGGACAGCTTATTATAAATGAAAAAGTGCCAGTTAAATCAGATGAAGAAGTCTGGGCACTGAATTTTTTGAATTTTATAGTCGGTGCAAATCAACTGATGTCTAAGGGACGGACACGCGAGTTAAAAGTGTAAGTTTGATATTTTGTCAACAACTAGATATGCAGCCCAATGGATGTATTCATGATTATATTTTGCATCAATTGTGGCTAAAAATAAATGATCACCATAAAGTTTTGAGTTGTATAAAATTTTTGCCATTGACTAATTCTTTTCGAGCATTCACAAATTTGAAGACCTCGCTGTTACATTTTGCCACATGAGCTATTCCTACTTCCCCAGAGCTTCCGGTACCACGGCCGAGACAGCAACGGGTTCTCTGCCCTGACTGAAGTTGTGAAGATTTTATTGGATGACAATTACCCCTCAAAACTTTCTTGATACGAGTAATATTTCAAAGCGGAATGTGCATCAAGAGATGAGAGGGTTCCCGTTGTTTGACATACATGAAGCGTAAGCAAGACAACGGGACTCGTGTTAAGGATTATGAAGATTCACACTCACTCATTTTATAGTTGTTGTCGCGCCAAGATTTATGTTGTATTAGGAGTGTGAACTTTGACAAAGCAAAAACCTATCCTTCAATTTAACCTATAGGAGTGGCATTGTGAGTTTCTGTCTAATAAAATTCTTTACTTCTGAGGAAAGAAAGAAACTTATTACTACGGAGGCAAGTTGAATTAACTGTGTGAAGTGCAACATCTTTCATAACACTTCAAGAATTTTTATTTATTTAGATTAAACGGTGTTATTTAGAAACTTTGTGGGGTTTAGTGTGTGTGTATCATGATCTCATAAACTTGCAACTTGTACCTTCAGGGTAGGCTTTGTGGAAGGCATATGGATGACAGGAAAAATCGATGAAATTCGAGTACTTCTAACGGGTTCTGAAAGATACGCAACATTGGTTGAGACGAAAACTCGTGAGCAACGAAAACTTCCGGGGGAACCTCAACGAAGGAATGGAAGGTATAATCTGTAAATTGCTGAAGCGCATAAACTTTATTTTTGTGCTTGTAACTCATTGTCAAACTTCATTTTGGCAGGCTTCAGATGATGTGCTACAAGTATCTGTGGGACAGTTTAGTTGATGATAAATTCCCCGTAGAATTTTTTTTTGATTTCTTTTCACTGAAGCCTAATTACATGTTGTCCTCAGAAATTATAGAAAATATGGCAAAATCTGGTATTGCTTCAGAGGTAAGGATCGCATTGAAAAAAAAAAAAGTACATTAAACAAGAGTCCTACTTTTTTAGCACATGTGATAATGGTTGATACTCTGGTAACGGTGGGTGACCTTTCTGTGTACACACCTCACAACCTTTACACAATAGAATAACTTATTCGTATGAAATTAGAGAGAGCACAGTGTCAAATTTGAAGCATTAGTTTGTCCAAATATTCTGATGCAGAGCTGGATTCAGTCTGTGTTAGAAATAAGAGTTCATTGATGTTTATGCTATTTTTGGTTGCTGTTTCAGACTCTAAACGATCTGGTGTGTTATTTTCGGAGTCGTTGTTGCAAGCTACCTCGAGCTAATAATTCACTAATTTTGAGGTAAGCTCGAAGTGGGATTTAAAGAAACTCTGAAGTCTTTTACCTTCTTCCTTCAGACTAGACTAGGCCCTAGGGTGACTTGGATTATTAATTTGGTGCAGATAGGAATGGCAAGAAGATAAATCCTTGCTTGGTGAGTATGAGTTTGCTTATGATTCTGAATGGGTTATGGGTCAAATCAAGTCTTCTCTCGAGTTTTGGCTAGGCAAAAGAGAGCCCAGTTATGCTCCGATGGAGGAGCGTTGGAAATGCGAGTCTTGCAAATATAATACAATATGTACAGTGAACTCCAAGCGTGACCAAGCTAAAGACAAAAACACTCAGTAATTTTTTTCCTTAAGTTTCTATGTAAAAAGTCATCTTGTAACGGAAGATTTCCCACTACTACCTTCAGTAGGAGTCTCGATTGTCTCGGTCCTAGCGTGACTGATCCTCTCCGATTATAAAACGTGACAGCATATCAATGGCCTTTTTTATAGGTTAAGAGTATTGTCCAATGAGCAATGATGAAGCTATGTATTTAAGTTCTATGCATTTTTATCGAGCTGGTTATGATGATTACAACTAATTAACTAAGTATTTATAATCTCTTTGATATTTAAGTTAACCGTGAAATTAACATTTATTATTTTGGATTATACGTGTGCTTTTTGTAATGTTACCCAGCTAATTTGTTAACAAATTGAAAATGGTCTAAATTTGGGTGAGGCTAATAACTAATAAGAATTGGAATCAAATGGAGTGACTCATTGTGCAATAAAATTAAAGATAGGCGACTCAATTGCAATCAATTGAAGTTGAGCGACGCCGATAGGTCACTGAAAGTTAAAGGACCAGAATGTAATTTACCATTTTAACTTCTACTGAAGTCGCGAAAATGCGGAAAGAGAAAACCCAGCCTCCATTGCCAAATCGCACCAATTTAGAGAATACGCAGAAGAATAGATGGCTCTGAATGGCTGGGGCAGCAAGAAGAAGAGGGAGAAGCCAAATATATTGATAGCAGGAACGCCCGGAACTGGTAAGACCACGACGGCGACAGCTCTGGCGGAGTCTATTCAATTACGCCATATAAATATCGGAGATTTGGTCAAGGAGAAGAACCTCCACGACGGCTGGGATGACCAGTTCGACTGTTATCTCATCAATGAAGATCTCGTAAGTTTTTATATTGAATTGTTAATTTGTTACGTTAAATTATATTACTCTAACCTGGAGCTTGGTTGTAGGGTCTTTGCAAGAATATTAACGTTTGGATCTTTTATTTTAAGGGAAATTTGATTGTGTTTATATAATTTGTGTGTATTTCGAAGGTGTTTGTTCACAGGCAAAGGGGGTTCTAGACCTCGAGAAGTTCATTTTTCATATTTTTAAAGTAATTTCTCTTTGATTATTCGGTGCCGTAATTTATAAAACTTTAGAACAATGAAAATAAAGCAGTTTGAACAATCTCATTTTTGTTATGAACTCATTTGCCGCTTGAAGCTGGTGAATTGCTCTGGCCCAGAATATTGTTAATTCAACTTGAGCTATATGAGCTCGTAGAAGTTTATCGTATACATTAATGAGAAAAGCATTCGCAGCATGGATTTTGGTTGTTATAATTGAAAACTGAATCAGAATAAATTCAAAACTGAATTAGAATTTTTAATTTTCCATGGTTTAGGTCCTAATAAAGGCCGACGGAAATTTAGAATTATAATGAACAAGCACAAAACGGCTTGAGAAACCTGTCCTTTTGCAGCCGGGATTGATCTGATCAGATTAGTTGTCTTATATGCTTCTTGTTCGAGCAGTGAAATTACTGGTGTTTTCCATCTAGTTGGTTTGGATCTTCAAATAAATCTAACAACATTTCGACAAAATGTCAAATAAGGATTCATGTTGCCGACTCCAAATTTATTAAGAATTAAGCTTAGAGCATGTTTGGGTGGCTTAATCTTAAAGATAAGTACTAAATCTGAACCCACCTACAAACAAAATAAGCCCCTACTTGAGACCAAAAAAAAAAAAAAAATCACTTTTTACAAGATCTAAAAGAAGCATTTTGGTGCTTACCTTTAAGATAACTCACCCCAAATATGCTCTTAGTTTGTTGTTATCCATATACGAGTATGTTTGCAATAGGTTTTCTTTTTCCTGTTCTCAATATTTGTTTGAGCTTGTGAAGTGTTGGTAATTGGTGGCTCAACCTTGTTGAATGAAAGCATGAATATGGCTAACTATATTTTTATTGTGGCTGACCTGGTTGCATGAAAGCATGACAGCATGAATGGCTAATTTCTTGTATGTTAAGAATCTTAAGACATAAAAGAATGGGAGATATTTTGAGCCAGAGGAAATGATATCTGATCTTGAGTTCATTTCTGATTTTGGATGTTGCCAACTGTATGAATTGAACAGGTATGTGATGAGCTCGAGGATTTGATGGAAGAAGGTGGAAACATCGTGGATTACCATGGAGGTGACTTCTTTCCTGAGCGCTGGTTCGACCGTGTGGTCGTGCTTCAAACCGAAAACTCTATGTTGTATGACAGATTGACAAAGAGGTTATATACTCGCAATTGTTGCAATTGGTTGTTTTGCATTCTTGATCTTGTCTCGGGTTATTCTTTTGAGTTTTAGCCACTGTTGTCGTCAAATCTATTTGCTTAATAACCTTTTTACCTATGCGACAGGGGTTATTTAGGGCAGAAACTTACAAACAATATCGAATGTGAAATCTTTCAAGTGTTGCTGGAGGAGGCCAAAGGGAATTATCCAGAAGAAATTGTGGTGGCGTTGAAAAGTGACTGTATTGAAGACATGAATAGAAATGTGGCCACTTTGACCGATTGGGTTAGAAGTTGGAGCTGCCAATCTTGATCACAACTTCACTGATAATGGGAAACTCGAGGGCCATTATCCCTAATGTGGAAATTTCGTGTCTGTTCTGCGATCTCGCTCTGTAGAAGTTATATTCGACTGGAAGAATCTGTTTAGTCCTTTGTCAAACGTAAGAAATACCAGTGGAGGCGGGTAATGCTTTTTTGGCGCGATAGTCATCAGTTTTATTTTGTACGGAGTACAAACTTCTTCGGATTATGTGATGAAAGATTTTTTTTCCCCAAGTCGTATATCGTTAATGTGAGGTTGAACGCTGTTTGTGTCAGTGACTTCAAAGACCAGAAACAAGAATAAGGATTTTAATATCAGTCCACCACCAAATTGAATGACGTCTACATTAAAATGAAATGCACGGAAGAAATATGTCATCACAACTTTGTTAGACATATGACTGCTTAATGAATGGTACGGTAATATTCGCAATAAATGATCAGAAGAAGCTTGTTTATGCATGATAAAGACGTGACGAAACCGTTCCTAGAAAGCTGCTTAACTCTTCCCTTATTTTTCCTCTTCCTCTTTTACAGTCAGATGAGAAAAGAGAAAAAGAGGGAGAAAACAAAGGAGAAGGTCATCACCCTGGCCATGCTCAGAGCTAGTGCCAGAGACCAGAATGAAACTCAAGACTCTGTTTGCTTTCGCTTCATTCTACAAAAAAAAATATATATATAATAAATAAATTCTGTATTTTAGTTAAAATTTCGCTCGAATCTTAATTATTGTCAAAAGCAGCAGTGCCAGAATAACTAAAATTTGACATTTTAGAGTTTCAACTACTACAGATATTCTCGTTTTGGCCAACATTACAAAAGTTAGATTCATTTACCTGATGAAACTTGCATTGGTTTCTTATGCTAAAAATTACACTGTAATAATACACAAGTAGCCAGTATAATAACAACCGAGCTTGGCGTACAAGCCCAGCTCTTACAAACCCTTTACAAGGGTCTCACATGGGTGGGGTTGGTTTTTTTTTTTTTTTTTTGCCTCGCTTGGGGTCGACCCATGTGAGGGGTCTGTAATTCCCCTGTGAATAGTTCCCCTGTACACAGGGATTTATTTGTATAATGATTAATACATAAGATTTTAACTTCTCACCTTTTAATATGCATTGAATTCCAAATGTCCCAATAAAACTTCTATAAAAATTTATCATATCACAAAAATTATCGCAATCCTCCTATTTACGAGGATTGAGACTGGTCGCTGCTCCATTATCAATTATTTAGACCGACTAAGAAGGAAAATAAAAAAATTTTGGGTATAAATAAATGCATTGTTGGCTATTGAAGTCTAGGATTGTTCTATTTCTTCTTTCAAGAGTTCATAATGGATCTCACACTATACAAAAGTTATCTACTATAATCTCAGTAACACTGCTCCATTCGTGTCCACACAATCAAAGGACAAAGATTTCAAATTTCTTGTGCTATGCATCAAAATGAGTCTGTTGTTCTTTCACATCTGTGGTTAAACAAGAAACGTGCTCTTCCTCTGTTGAAGTATCACTGAAAATTACTTCCTCTGAATTTTTCTCAACGTCTTCAATGGGAGTTTGATCCACTTTTGGGGGAAGAGGACCTTGAGGATTTCCAAAAACGGTAGTAAACATATGCCGATGACATTCATCACAAAAGAAAAAATACGTGAAATGGCCTTCATATAGAAGCTTATGCAGCATGCTATCTGGTAGAACTCGGTGCACAAAGTCGCTCATTGATGGAGGGACAACCAGATCTTCGGCTCCCTATTTGACAGAATTTGAAAGCAGAAGCAAATAAAGTTGTCAGCACAACTGAAGTTTTTATTTTGACAAGAATTATCATAATTAACCTTTTCGACTGACTCAAGATCAAAAGAAGAGTATGTAGATAGAAACGTTCTGACAGTTTAATCAGAAGGATTTTTTTAATTATTATTTTTCCCCCCTTCTTTTCCTCGTGATTCAAGACGCTGATTTTGCTGCACCTGTTAGATAAAAATCCATAGGCTTGGTCTACATTTTTAGATCAAGCCCATAAATGAATCTGATTTTAAGCAGACTTGAATCTTGCTACATTCATTCAGCACTAATATCACACGAAAAATTATTGTTAAATTCACAATGCATCAATTAGCAATATTCTGCATCTGCAAGAAAGCTTATATGTTTATTTTATAAATCCCAAGAGAAGATGTGTCATAATTCCAATAACAGCCGAACAGATGATCCAAAATGCAGGAAATAAAACATGACATCTCGCTGAGAAACTAAACTCAAATATATATAGGGACTGGACAGTCAACTAACCTGCCATACGTGTATTGGGCCAAGAAATCCACTAGATCTTTCTTCTTCCCGACTGTAAAGTGATTTGAGCCAAAGAAGAATGCCTTTACCCTGATGTTTATTCGGTACTTTAAGGTCTGCGATGCTGAAATCCCAGTTAGAAACCTGCAAGACAGCTTCCTCGACAAATGGTTTTACATTGGCCTGTCGAACTGATTCTTCAACATTTCTCTGCCAGAACTCTTCAAACATTTTGCCTTCTACCAGAGCTCTATCCTAGACCATTTATCATAGTTTTCAATCAGAAAATTTCAGATTTAACTTAAAAGTGGAAATACTTATAATAAATTTATCTGTAGCAACTAGCAACACTATTGGCATTTATAAACCAAAATGTGAACTGATCTTGGTAATGATAACCTATCTGGTTATATCAATCAATACTCTTAACCAACAATATCAGCATTTATAACCAAAATGTAAACTGATCTTGGTTATGATAGCCCATCAGTTGACAGTTATATCAGTACTTAACCATTGTTTTACAATTTCAAAGTCGTGATATAGCAAGCTGACTGAAAACACGTGATTGTTGTGGCACACAATATTAGACCTGACAGCTGGATAGCATAACAAACAGGATTTTAACTTCTTTTTCTTCCTTAATAGTAACGGTGCCATACAATCTTCTCTACCCAACATGCAAAGATGTACTGCAATATTTTGTTTTCAATCAATACGACTCACCCTGGAGCCAAGTGACAATGAAAGCCATCTATCTATCTGGCCATGTTTTCCAGAAAGGAAGCTTTTCCTATAGAAGTAAGGGAGTAATCTAGGGAACTTCCGAGCTAATTGATAACTCAATTTCTTCTTTATTGTCCATTTTCCCCAGATTCTCCGTCTTTCTTCCTTGGTCATTCTCAATTCATATGGATTGACCATTGGAGCAACCATGATAGCACCTACAAATTCAATAAAAATTAATTCAGAAACAGATGCTCTATGAAATATGGGAAAACATGAGCCTTTCCATGGTCTGTGTCCAATAATTTAGAACCATCACAACCATTCCAATCTATTCACAACATCACTGCATTGTGCTCTGACCTAGCTAAGGTTTCTCTGAAGAGAATATACTCTTTCATGTACATATCTTTGATGTTTTCCCGAAAATGATTAGTTTCAAATAGCTACAAACCCCAGCAATTCAAGGTGTTCCCCGTTGGTTTAACATTTCACATTCAAGATGCTCCAAAGACAGCAAAATCTTCGATAGAAAGAAAAATATCCTTTAGACAAATGCAGCACAGAAAAAACCAAGAATATAGAAACATAAAGACAATCAATTGAAAATGTAGTTTAGAAACTGTTCTACCTGCAAGCCTATCAGGAATGTATCGAAGGGCAGCCCATGCATGCATGCTTCCATCAGAGTATCCAACCACCCAGAACTTGTCAGTAATATTCAAAGCATAGGATAAGTGTAATATATCCAGAGCCGATGTCTCAAGGTTCCTATCAGGATGAGGATCACTTTCCCCAAATCCAGGTAGGTCATATGTCACCATCCGAACACCAAAGTTTTGCAGAAGGGAATGCTTGAGGCCAGGAATTCCTAGTTTCAGAAGTAGAATTCCAGAAAAAAAATGAAGAGATCTTTGGAGAAATTTAACAAAAACAGCTTTCACCCATTATTTTCTTGATTAAGTTTTTCAAAAAAAAAAAAAAAAGTGCTGAATATCAAGATACCTGCAAGCCTGGATAAAAGAAAAGGATGAGGAACAATCATGGAAAATCTAGCTTGCTCAGCTGGAACTCCTTGCTCCTGGTAAGCTAAGCGTCTACCGCATGGAAGCAATATAAGGCTAGCGCTAGGAGGATGGATCTTAATTTTCTTAACCAGAGAAGTTGTAGTATCATGATCAGTATTCACAATCAATACTGCAGATATGTTTACTCAGTCAGTAAGCGAAGTGTATGCAAATGAAATTCAAAAGCGTAATATATATGCAAAATATTGTACGGAACAAAGATAGAATATATGTATAAATGTATGATTGACAATCACAGAATAAATTATGTGGACACACTATTTGTGGCCAAACATGTGAAATAATATAGAAAACTGTAGCATTGCTCCTAATTTTACAATGCATCAATGCCCGGAGCAGAGATGGGAAGTTAAGAATTTATAAGAACCCTTAGCCCAGTAAACAAGATTCTGAATTTAGCAAGTAACAATATAAAATCGCCGCCCAAAGTTCAACATCTACGGTGATCAATGAAAATATCTCATCATTTCCCAAGCTTCTGAACAGCTGGACATCTCATACTTTGAATTTACAAATATTTCGGAAACGCCGTGAAACCCCGCATAAAAAGAAGGAAAAGAAAAGCTAAACTGGAGCGTGCAAACTTAGTTCCTACTGAATGACTCATGTAACCAATAAATGGTACTCTCAGCATAGTAGCTTGCATATTCAAAACAGTTTTATGGTATTTAGAACAACCGATCATAAACCATCAACAAAATTTTTGCCGTTCGTTCTTTATTTGGATTTCCGCACTATCAAGCTAGCAATACTTGGTTCTAGTTTCACACAAGTTCTAAAGTTAAAATTATTTTGCAACACGAGTGGAAAATATGTTCGTGCATAATCCTTTTCTAGCATCGGCATAATCCTTTCCTTTGAAAGAGTTGACACATAGTATGATACAATGATGAATCAGCACAAATATATTAAATCAGAATTCAATAAAATATCATTCAATTATTTGAAATTGCGAAAAAACTAGCACTATGTTCGGCAGAACCAAATTGGAGTTCCAGATTTAAAAAATAAAAAAATAATAAAAATTGAAATCAAAGTTTAAATCCCTTAATTGCAAACCATCAAACGCGAACTTCTAAATACAAAACATCAGAATTTATCAATAATACAGAAATTTATGAAGAAATTACCTGCAAGAGCAAGAACCCAAACACAGATTATCACACTCCATGAATGTAACGGATCGCGATCTTCTGGCAAATACTCGTTCAGAAACCCCAATTTCCCGCAAATTCTCTCGCACGGTCCTTTCAACTTCCTCACAATCACAGAATCTTCTCTCAAAATACTCTGCTTCACTACGTCCCTAACTCCCTTCCCAAACTGCACACTCATCTCCGCCGCCCCCTTTGCAAACTCCACCGCCTGATACCTCCAATCCCCACTCCCAACACCCTCCGCCGCCGATGCCGATTTAGCTCCCCTGTCCACGGCAGTGAAACTGTGACTGTACCGATTTTTCCCCACGTCCTCATCAAACAGATTCGTATATTCCGTGGACTCGTTAAACTCAGACATCAGCAAAGTTTTCCACAGAATTCAACCGAAAATTCCACAATGGAGTAATTTTCAAGCTTTTTCAGTATAAAAAATGCATCCCATATACATACAATGTACAAGTATATGTTTGTATATATAATTCTATACGCATGAAACCGACAGGAAGGTTCTGAATGTTGACATTATTGATTTTTGATACTCATAATGTATAAATATACATGAGCCGCCATGGATGAACATGGGTGTACTTGATAATTTTTTAGAGTCCAAATTGCAATTCTGGAAAAAGTAAGGGTGGTAGGTAGGAAAAGGATTAGATGAAAAAAAATGAAGGGCAGAGATTTCGCCACATCGAGGAGGGTGAAGTCAGTGCGGTGAAGGTAGTGACAGCGGTAGTTGCGTCGTGGTAGGGGCCAGTCGTGCACGGGGGGTAACGGCTGTTGTCTGCTACTTCCAGTTTTTTGCACCATTACTGCAGTAAGATTTTGGAATTATTTATTTATTTTTTAATATTTCTTATTACTCGATTTAATTAATTCTTTCAAACAACTAAGCCCCCATAAAATCTAATCAAATTAAATTAAAATTTTCTGTCCGCTATGTTTAACCATACAAATTTCAATAAAGACTTCTACATACAAAACATCAGATTTATCAATAATACAGAAATTTATGAAGAAATTACCTGCAAGAGCAAGAACCCAAACACAGATGATCACACTCCATGAATGTAACGGATCGCGATCTTCTGGCAAATACTCGTTCAGAAACCCCAATTTCCCGCAAATTCTCTCGCACGGTCCTTTCAACTTCCTCACAATCACAGAATCTTCTCTCAAAATACTCTGCTTCACTACGTCCCTAACTCCCTTCCCAAACTGCACACTCATCTCCGCCGCCCCCTTTGCAAACTCCACCGCCTGATACCTCCAATCCCCACTCCCAACACCCTCCGCCGCCGATGCCGATTTAGCTCCCCTGTCCACGGCAGTGAAACTGTGACTGTACCGATTTTTCCCCACGTCCTCATCAAACAGATTCGTATATTCCGTGGACTCGTTAAACTCAGACATCAGCAAAGTTTTCCACAGAATTCAACCGAAAATTCCACAATGGAGTAATTTTCAAGCTTTTTCAGTATAAAAAATGCATCCCATATACATACAATGTACAAGTATATGTTTGTATATATAATTCTATACGCATGAAACCGACAGGAAGGTTCTGAATGTTGACATTATTGATTTTTGATACTCATAATGTATAAATATACATGAGCCGCCATGGATGAACATGGGTGTACTTGATAATTTTTTAGAGTCCAAATTGCAATTCTGGAAAAAGTAAGGGTGGTAGGTAGGAAAAGGATTAGATGAAAAAAAATGAAGGGCAGAGATTTCGCCACATCGAGGAGGGTGAAGTCAGTGCCGTGAAGGTAGCGACAGCGGTAGTTGCGTCGTGGTAGGGGCCAGTCGTGCACGGGGGTTAACTGCTGTTGCCTGCTACTTCCAGTTTTTTGCACCATTACTGCAGTAAGATTTTGGAATTATTTTTTTTTTTAATATTTCTTATTACTCGATTTTATCCATTTTTCAAAAAAACTCTATTCCCCCTCATTATAATAAAAATTAATGAGAGCCAAACAGGAGCTAAAAAAGCCAAAGACTTGATGACAAATAAATCTCCATGGTCCAAAACCTCGAGAAAGAACTCGATGGGTCAGAAGGGACCAAAGGGAAAATGCTTGGTCGCTATAGTTTGCGTATACATGACATTTTCATAATGAATTTCAATTTTTTTCTTTAATTTTTTTATATGGACATGATATTATGATTACTAACTTATGTTTCTTCATTATGTTACAATAGCCATAAACTTTTGTTACATGATATAAATCCATTTCTACATTTATAACACCACGTTTGGTAAAAAGAATTTGATATCTTTTTCATTAAGCATTTAGTGACACAATGTTTGATATATTCATGTAACTGACTACTTTGCAATAATGCAAAAGTTAATACTTAATTGTCAAAAAGTTTTTCAAAAGTCATTTTGACAATTAAGTTTTGATCACGACACGTCATTCATTTTTCAAAAAAATTCTATTCCCCCTCATTATAATAAAAATTAATGAGAGTCAAACAAAAGCTAAAAAAGCCAAAGACTTGATGACAAATAAATCTCCATGGTCCAAAACCTCGAGAAAGAACTTGATGGGTCAGAAGGGACCAAAGGGAAAATGCTTGGTCGCTATAGTTTGCGTATACTTGACATTTTCATAATGAATTTCAATTTTTTTCTTCAAATTTTTTATATGGACATGATATTATGATTACTAACTTATGTTTCTTCATTATGTTACAATAGCCATAAACTTTTGTTACATGATATAAATCCATTTCTACATTTATAACACCACGTTTGGTAAAAAGAATTTGATATATTTTTCATTAAGCATTTATTGACACAATGTTTGATATATTCATGTAACTGACTACGTTGCAATAATGCAAAAGTTAATACTTAATTGTCAAAAAGTTTTTCAAAAGTCATTTTGACAATTAAGTTTTGATCACGACACGTGCTACGACGATTGGTGCGTGAAAGTCATAAGCTAAATAGTCTCTAAGCAATTGTCATTATAACTTCCAATAATATGTTCAAAAATTTAACTAAAGTTATATGGGAAATGTTAAACACAAACAAGGGCATGTGACAGAGGCTGAGCAGCAAATTTGAAGTTATATAGTCTTTTTATTATTATAAAATTATCAATACCAACAAATTAAACAAATAAAGAGGGTGTTTGACATCTATTTTTATGAAAAAATGAATTTTAAAATAGTAAATTGATAGAGAATGTGTAGTTGAAAAATAAAAAAAAATTATTTATATGTAATATTATTTTAATGAAAAATATATGGTTAAAAAAAATTATTTTAATAAAAATGATAATCAAACGGGACGAAAATATTAAAGTGTCAAGTGATAGGTTAAAATAATAGTTTTTTTTTCCCCTCTATTAAAAATTGAGAAGGTAGTGAAAATGAATTAGAGACAGGTAATTTTTAAATAAAGAATAAAGCTAAACATAGAGGTTGGTTTGCCAGATGTTTTACAAGGTAAGTAGAAAATGCTGATGTGGATTCAATGAGAAAAAAAAAAGCATTTGGAAGGAAATGAAATAAGAAACATGGTGTTGGTGTCCCCAAATTCTCGAAACCGGATTTCCTCAAAGCTCGAAATCTAGCAATTGCTTCGTGTGACAGTCGTCGGCCCAGCCATCTTTAATTCTTGAGATGAATTGGGTCTTTAATTCTTTTTTCTTGTTGCGTGAATTGAGCTATAAAGTGTTCCTTGATGTTATTAATGATTTATATGGTCTTTATACCGATGATCCATATTCATGTAAGAATTCCTTTGATTAAGATGCTTATGTTGACTGGAAAATATTTTGGTCAAAATTCACCGTCTTCTGGAGCTATTTGTACATGTTTTCATAACAAGTTTATTCCACGGATGAGATATATGTATACAGTATATTGATCCAGTAAGAAAGGGATGAAAGTAAAGTGCTAGGATACCCATTTATAGAGTGCGGTGATGATTGCATTACTCTATGAGATATTTTTATTGTATCTACCGTGTTATGGTTTGTTAACATTAATTTTGCTTGACAATTGTAAATGAGTAATAGTTGGAGATTGTCACAGGAGATCAATTTTCTTTCAATGGTGTGATGGCAGCCTGATATGGAAACGACCGTAAACAATGCTTAAAGGAAATGGTTAAGCGGATGACCACCAATAGGTATTTTCGAAATCAAAGGGGCTGAAAGGGTGTCGAAGGGAGATCAAGTCTGCTCTTCATTGGTTTTGGATGTTCAACTGTTTAAGGAAGGGAAGTTCGACACAATTAAGACTTTTTTCGGAAATGGAATGTAGTTTCTAATTTATGATTTGACATGTATCAAATGAAAATTTCATTCCAGAGAATTTTTATAAAAGACTTTCAATTTACTTTTCTTCAATGAAAGTTTGATTTTCCCAATATGTTTAAAGCTGTAAAGTTTACAAACAATAATAAGTTAATACTCAACGACAAATAGAAAAAAGAGCCCATAAATTGTTGAGAGGGGACAAAAAATGAAAGGATAATTTGTAGAATTAACATGATATACTCCACTTTTTGTCCCATAACTATAGGCTAATGAAAATTGATAGTGAAAATGAGTTAGGAAAATATAATTTTTTAAAAATTGTGCCAAAACAAACAATGCTTAAAGGAAATGGCTAAGCGGATGACCAGCAATAGTTATTCTTTCGAAATCAAAGGGCCTGAAAGGGTGTCGAAGGGAGATCAGGTTTGCTCTTATTGGTTTTGGATGTTCAACTGAGAAGTTCGACACAATTGAGACTTTTTTTGAAAATTGAATGTAGTTACTAATTCATGATTTGACATGTATTGAATGAAAATTTCATTCTAGAGAATTTTTATAAAAGACTTTCATTTACTTTTCTTCGATGAAAGTTTGATTTTCTCAATATGTTTAAAGCCGTAAAGTTCACAAACAATAATAAGTTAATACTCAATGACGACTAGAACAAAGAACCCATAGATTGTTGAGGGACGAGAGAAAATGAAAGGAAAATATTTAGAATTAACATGATAAACTCCACCTTTTGCCCCATAACTACAGGCTATAAAATTGTGAAGCGAATAATTGAGTTCAGTGGTGGTCCAACTCCAAACTGCAATGCAAATTACAGACTGTAAACACCTAATCCATACTGATCCTCCAATTCAATATCAGTCTAGATACATATTTTTTTTCTTTGTTTGCTCCAAACTGAATAAAAATCGTGCAGGGAAAGGAAACAAATTGTGATCATTTCTCTATATCAATCACAAGTAGTTTCACTAAAACCCCTCAAACTAGAGGAAAATGAATCTCAGGCACTCGAATTATGGAAAAAGTAGCAACTAGGAACTTCCATTATTACTTTTTTATAAATTAAACAGCATTAAATTCATAAATTATTCTTTATATCATTGCAAGATTTAACCACCATAATAGATTGTCTTCAACTTATTTACACGACCCGATAGGAATGTTTAGGCCAACAAAAAATGATCCTAACACATCAAAATAGACAACCCCATAGCCATTCTAACAAAAAATTTACTACATCCATAACAAGCATTATACTAGGAATTTTCTTAACAAATAGACATAATAATAAAAGCAATTCAACCCGATCCAAATTTTCCAGAATAACATTCTTTATCACTATTGATCACCGTCTATATGAGATCTTCATTGGACATTGGACAATGTGAATGTCATTGCATATATAACATTAGCAATATAATAATTTGATAAAATACTTCTATAAATAACATATGTACTGCCAGCGATGAATGAATCAAAATCGTTTCCTAGTCTTCCACACTTGTAAGAGTGAGAACCACTTTTCTAACGCATTGAAACAACATTACTAAGGCAAAATAACAAGTGTTGGTGTGTGCACTTCACATATACTCTTCAGCTAGCATTTTGTTACCATGTCGACTTGAATGCCGTCATTGTTGTACTGAAATGAAAAATGGAGCAGTTATTATAATTGCATGCATGTTTTACATTATTCACATGCTTAAACAACATTACTAAAGTAGAATAACATTTACAAGTATGTATAATTCTCATACGAGTGTTGATGCACATTGCCTATCGTTTTTAAATCATATTGATATGAGTGCCATTATGATTCATTATTTAAATATAAATATGAGCGACACATAAGCATATGAGGAGGGGCAAAAGGTACAATTTAGCTATTCAATGGGGTATTTTGGGGATTTAAAAAGTCGAGGACCCAGAAGTTTTTGATAAACCCTTGGGTCGAGTTTGAGGAGAAAATTCAATGTTCTCATTATGGGACCTCGGTCTAGAGTATGACCACGGCTCAGCTTGCGAGGTTAGGATTTGTGATTGAATGGGCCTACCACCCGATGAAGATTAAAGTGATGATGATGATAGTGGTGATGATTTGGATGATCCGACGGTCACAAATGGAACTATATGACTTCAATTGGCAAAACACTCCTTTCTTCAATGTGTGTAGATCTCATAGGGTTGCATACCATCCTAGTGGCCACTTCAAGGTCTATGTGAGACTGAAACCCTAGACCCCTGAACTAAAGGCACTATATGGTCTTATTTAAATTCTTATTTCAAACTGATTATCATTGCTGTAATCGTGAGAAATAGCATATAGAAACACAATCTTTCATAAATTATAGGAAAAAGAAAAGTTATATCGAAAAAATTAAGAATAACTACTTTAAAGTTAAATCAATAAAAAGCATTATCAGGCTATCAACATGCGATACTTTTGGCAACAACTATTAGAGAAATATACAGCAAAACCTCGATTAATAAATATTCGATAAATTAATAATCTCACTCATATAATAAAATTCTTCCTTCCCAACTTGGGTCAGTGTACTAAACCCTTGTTTGATTCTTATTATTATTTTTTTAAAAAATATATTTCCCCCCCTTTTTTTTTCCAACTACACATTCTTTAATAAATAATATTACACGCAAATTCAAAATTTTTTCTTATTTTTTACTCAGACATTCTCTATCAGAATACTTTTCCAAAATGCATTATTTACCAAAAAAATAAAAATAAATAAATAAATAAAAAGTCTCTAACGTGCTTTAAAAAAATTATATATATAATTTTTTTATTTTTGAGATCCTTTAAGGTACAATGAATGTATAAAATAATGCGTGTTTGGACGACCGCCACCGGTGAAGGTAATTTTGCATTGAATATAGCTCAATTGGACCTAAAATAACGTATTATAACAATATTATGTATGGGAAGAGTTCATAAATCAAGTGTTGACTATGTTTAATTCAAAATTCAGGTTAAGGGCAAAAATCAGGTTTTAGCTAATTAACTAAAAATATTTATTAAATAATGATAATAAAGCCACTGTTATACCATTCATGGTCACATATTCACAATTATAGGTCATAGATTTTATATATCGGTCACATATCATCAAATTAATTCGTTACAGATTTTCTCGAGGTCAAAAATCACAATTTTGATAAGTCACAGATTATGTCAAGATTACAGATCAAAAAATTATAGGTCATATATCCAAAAAATTATAGTCACAAGTCACATATTTTCAAATTTAATTGTCACATATTACTTTTTTTAGTCACAGATGATTGAATTTTAAAGTCACAGGTCAAATAGTCAATCACCACCAACTCCACTGTCACCACCGTCACTTATAACCACGCTCACCCCGTTGCCACCGCCACCGCCACCACCAACACCAACATCAACAAAATTGACGCAACCAGATCCACCGTCGCCACCAAACACACCAAAAAATTGTGTTTGTATATAAGTCATACAAACAATCCGATAATGCGTTGAGAATGTGACCGCGGCATATCAACTCGTCTTCTTGGCGCTTTTGTCTTTCATTTCTCACCGCTTCGGTCTCTCCTTTTGTTGGTTCCGGTAGTGGCGCCAATTTCGGATCGAGGATGTAGAAGATCTTTAGTACAGTAAGAAGAAACTTTAATTTATCTTTCCATCGAGTATAGTTTGTTCTGTCGAACCGATCTAACTACACCAAGTCTTGATTTATGAGTTTGATTGTCGCCAACGTTGTCTCACTTTTCATTGCACAAATATTGTTTGAGATTGTTGGAGAATTTTACCGGGTTGAAATAGAAGTCACAAAACATGAACCGGCAATGACAAGAACTAGACAATGACGAATTTGTATTAATGAATGGCTTGAACACAAGATCGTTGTCCTCAAACGATATTTGACACTTCTCCTATGAATTTGAGATGCTTCGAAGGTTGTTGACAAATGATTTGTAGGATTATAACAAGCCTTGTAAGAATTGAAACACCAAAACACAATTGCAAATCCTAGAGAACTTGAAGAACACAAGGGATGAATATGAATATGATTTTTAAAAGACTTTGATTTTTGATTTTGGAAGTAATATGAAACATTGATGTTTTTGTGATGTTTTTACCTTCAACATGGATCCAATATATATATAGGCATACACCACATTCACGAAATGGTACCAAACTATAAGCCTAAAGTCACCAAATTTAAATTTACAGCGGGAGAAAGCAACTTCCAACGACCAAAAAATTATATCATGTGACCGCATGGTACAAAACCATTAACATGCGGTCGCATGGTTCACCCAAGGTCTCGACATATGGCCATGCGACTGCATGGCGACCAAATTTTTTTTTTTTTTTTAATTGTTGCTGGTTTTAAACAACATAATCACAGCAACAATATGTTAATTAGAACTAAACCGAGAGCCATCACTAAAATATCTTAAAAGCAAAATTTAGAGAATAAAAATAATCATACGTCTATCAGTTTTTTACTGCTGCTTCAATTTGGTGAAAATGATCCTCACTGAATCGAAGATGTCCGTAAAATGCATCATAATATAAACCCTATAAATTATACATCCAATCGAACATAAGTTGGTTATGAGTTAACATGACAAATGAAGAAAAATGTTGGCCAACTAAATAATATAAGCTACTGAAATCAAATTTTCAATTAATCTGAATCCTTTAAAAGAAGTCACTCATCCAATAAAGAATATCCTAAAGTTCCATTTGCAAAGTAAAGAAGCTAGATTGGGAGAGATCTATTCCAAATTGAAAGGCGGATGTGGGTATGGTCGGCTAGCCAGCGAGTAAACTTTTATAGGTTCTGGGCAGTGGATTGCAAATTACAGTTGAACGTGGATACATAGCCATGTTAAAGAAAAAAAATAATGATTTACATTACCGCTTTGAAGACTCTAAACCTTATTTATTGGAATCAATTGAGCTTGTGCATAATTAAGTGGAGAATAATTTATAGTAAGAAAAGGCAACAGAAGTATAAAGATAACAACATACCTAAACTAAAACTACAGAAAAAAAGAAAAAGAAATACACAGTAGAGCAAAGATTGAGAAAAAAATTGAGCTTCTTAACTAGATAAAGATAAAATGTTGAAAGCCAAAAGTACAAATGCCAACGGGAGTATAAGACATCCCAACTGAGCCAAAAAATCTCCGAAAATACTGACAAGAACCAATTGTACTCCTTGTGAAACATTAGAAGCAGAAATCGAGCAGAGAAACACACATTGAGCAAAAATAAAAGCTTCTGAAGTAAATCAAGGTGAATGAAGAATAACCCAACAAAATTTTCGCATATCAAACAAAAAGAAGATACAAGGCCTTAAATGAAACTGAAGAAACAGACAAAGAAATCCACAAAGAAGGAAAAATGTAGCAAAATTTGAATTTTCTTAGCTAGGTCGAGCTAATCTAAAGAAGAATCAATTGAAAATATGAACAACGGTACTGTAAAATCGAGACACAAAACTGGAATAGACTCGAACAGAACAAAAATCGACGAAAAAGAAAACATTTAGCTTCTGAAGTAGATCAAAGTCACTCAAAAGTAATCGAATAGATTTTTCACATATCAGACAGCAAAGAAGAAAAATAATTTAAGTAAAACTGAACAAACGAAGAAAAAATCCACAAAAAGTGCAAAACTGTAACAAAATTCGAAGTTTCTCTAGTGAATCCAGCTAAATAAGGAAAAAGCAGAGAAAAACAAGAGGAGGACGTACTATAGAACGAGAAACAAAGCCGGAGAGAGAGTTAACACGAGGAAATGATTATGAAAGTGTCTGGAGAAAGAGAGTAGATGATTTCTATTACGTGATATTTTTATCATCAATACGGCGTCGTTTCCACAATAGACACGAGCAATCGGAGACCAGATACTGAGCAATAGCCTAACTGGTTCCAGTGTGAAATGAAGGGCAGAAAAATGAATAGTAATTATAGCATTCCCTCTTTTATAGCAAGTGCAATGAAATGATATAATAAAATATAATACAAGTTATTAAAGTATAAAATGCTCTATAGATTAATAAATATTCATTTATTTATAAATTAATAACCAAATAGAGGTTTTACTGTAAACCAAATACTCACAAGAATGAACAAAAAAATCGATAAATCAATTAAATCAATCAAATCAAACCGATTCGAATTAGTTTGATCCAATCTATTGGTTTGTTTTGATATATATATTTTTTAAACAAAATCTTATTAGATCGGTTTGATCCATGATTTGACATCAATAACCAGAGCTGAGTCGAATTTGCCCAACCCGTTAACAAGTTATAATTTAGCCCGATTTGAATCACACTATTTTAAAAAATTATATTTTTTAATCATTAATACATTATTCAATAAAATAATAAAAATTTTGACAAACATTCTTCGTTATATAAAGTACATTCTTCAATAAAGTGGCTTAAACACTGATTTTTTTTTAATGAAATTCACAGATTTACGATCGTACTTGAGAACCCTAATCTCAAACGCAAGTGCTTGCTCAAATCGCTCGATTGTCTCTCGGTCTCTCCAATCTCTCGCCGTCTCCAGCTTTACCGTTGCAATCCAAATTCCTAATCCAATCTCCTAAGTTACTTCTAAAGCCTGAAATCGACTCTCCGACTTCGTAGCCTGAAATCCAATATTCGTTTGATCTGGTTCGGTTTTCGTGTTCTTGGCTATTTAAATATTGACTAATTTGCTTGAATGTTAAATTATGACTGGATTTTTCTCTGTGGTGGCTGTATATTTTATACAAACTTCTCGTGTGGAGTGAAAGTTTTAACGGATTGAGTTGGCTTCTGGCTACTAATTCTATAAGTGTAGTTGGGGTGGGGTCTCATTTTTCTTCTGAAAATTAATGTGGATTGGCTGTATTGTTGAGGTGTCATTCATTATTTAATTATCAGCACCGACTTCGTTTTTTATCTTGTAACATAAAATTTAGTTTCTTAGTCTTGACTTTGGATCATGTTTAGTTCTGGTTATTTTTAGTTCTGATCATATCGTTCCCCCTACTGAGACGGAAGAAAGAAATAATTGTGAATGTTTAGCTGTTCATATTTAATTAAGTGCAATAAACTTAATTTGGCGTCTCTTTCATTCTTATGGACATCCACATATCCAAGTTGATGAAGATGAACTATATTGGGATGGAATAAGCTCGATGAAGATTCGATTTGGTTATGGCCGTGTCAGCGTGAGTGGTTAAATTGAATGGCATATATTATTTTTTGCATGACTTTCCATTTTTTATGATGCAATATCATTTAAAAGTCAAAACTGACTAATCGAACTGATTTGGTTTGGGTCGATTTGGTTTAAAAGTTAGAATGGATTGGTTTGGGTTGAAATTCTTCTAAATCGAGTAATTTGGTTCTGGTTTCAGGTTGTGATCGAAATCGACCTAAACCAAACCGCTCCCAGGCCTAACAAAAAGATATGAAGAACATTTGTAAATAATTTTGTAATTATCAATTGTATTTAGTTGATATCTTATACTCCACTAAAGTTGTTTAAGAATAATAGGACTCTTGCAATACCTATTTAATCAACAATTTCCAATAGCACGAGACCTTCCAACTTCCTGTGTATGCTCCTACTTATTTAAGCGTCGATTCTCAATAGCACGAAACCTTTCAACTTCCTGTTTTTACTGTCAATATCAGGTGGTGACATATACATTTGCAAGAGCTGCTCTACTCTCTAAAACCAGTCCAATGAATAGTGATAGCACAATTTTGAAGGAAACTTGTGCAATTTGCTTGGAGAATGTCGATGTACTGAAGATGTTTTCAGTTGATTATTGCTTCCACAGATTTTGCTTTTCTTGTGTGAAGAAAAATGTCGAGGTACAATTGCGCCAAGGGATTGTGCCCAAGTGTCCTTTTGAAGGTTGCCGGTCTGATCTGGAAATAGATAGCTGCACAAAGTTATTAACACCAGAGTTAATTGAGATCATGACTCAATGCATAAAGGAAGCTCGTGTTCCTTTTACGGAGAGAATTTATTGCCCAAATTCCCGATGCTCCACACTAATGTCAAAATGCGAGGCTTTGGAATTTTCAG
>NW_019251012.1:0-1289 GCF_002742605.1 Olea europaea var. sylvestris
GCACACGGTGTCCGTTTTGGGCCCATAAGTACTTTCTGGAAATGTAGCGACCGTTTTGGATTGAACTCAGGACTTCGTCGTGATGTATGAGGGATTTCCCCCATTTTTCGAAAGAATGAGCACTTTTATATTTGGAAGGCATCGATTGTCGGCCTTCGAAGAATTGAGCGTAACTTTTGCACACGGTGTCCGTATTGGGCCCATAAGTACTTTCTGGAGATGTAGCGACCGTTTTGGATTGAACTCAGGACTTCGTCGTGATGTATGAGGGATTTCCCCCATTTTTCGAAAGGATGAGCACTTTTATTTTTGGAAGGCATGGATTGTCGGCGTACGAAGAATTGAGCGTAACTTTTGCACACGGTGTCCGTTTTCGGCCCATAAGTACTTTCTGGAGATGTAGCGACCGTTTTGGATTGAACTCACAACTTCATCGTGACGTATGAGGGATTTCGTCCATTTTCGAAACAATGAGCACTTTTATATTTGGAAGGCATCGATTGGCGGCCTTCGAAGAATTGAGCGTAACTTTTGCACACTGTGTCCGTTTTCGGCCCATAAGTACTTTCTGGAAATGTAGCGACCATTTTGGATTGAACTCACCACTTCGTCGTGACGTATGAGGGATGCCGCCCATTTTTCGAAAGAATGAGCACTTTTATATTTGGAAGGCATGGATTGTCGGCGTACGAAGAATTGAGCGTAACTTTTGCACACGGTGTCCGTTTTCGGCCCATAAGTACTTTTTGGAAATGTAGCGACCATTTTGGATTGAACTCACAACTTCGTCGTGACAAATGATGTATTTTGCCCATTTTTCGAAAGAATTAGCACTTTTATATTTGGAAGGCATCGATTAACGGCGTACGAAGAATTGAGCTTAACTTTTGCACACGGTGTCCGTTTTGGGCCCATAAGTACTTTCTGGAAATATAGCGACCGTTTCGGATTGAACTCACCACTTCGTCGTGACGTATGAGGGATTTCGGCCATTTATCGAAAGAATGAGCACTTTTATATTTGGAAGGCATGGATTGTCGGCGTACGAAGAATTGAGCGTAACTTTTGCACACGGTGTCCGTTTTCGGCCCATAAGTACTTTTTGGAAATGTAGCGACCATTTTGGATTGAACTCAGGACTTCGTCGTGACGTATGAGGGATATCGCCCATTTTTCGAAAGAATGAGCACTTTTATATTTGGAAGCCATGGATTGTCGGCGTTCGAAGAATTGAGCGTAACTTTTGCACACGGTATCCGTTTTGGGCCCATAAGTACTTTCTGGAAATG
>NW_019251013.1:0-1289 GCF_002742605.1 Olea europaea var. sylvestris
TTTTTTTTTTCTTTTTAGTTTTGCTGTTGATGAAAAATGCACAGTTGCATCGCCCGTGGGAATAAACAAGCAGGAACTCAAGATCAAAGCATAGTATTCCCCACCTCTTCTTTGCTGCATGACCGAATTGCATTTGACAATCACCTTGAAAATGTAATGAACGATAGTGACTATCTACTGAGATACTTCTTTTTCTCTCTTAGTTTTCACCTCTTCAGATTTGTTCACTTTTTTAGCAGCCATCATCTTCTCAGATGCTCCATATGACAATTTTCGGGCTTTATTGGCAGTCTTCCCATTAGGAGAAATTGATTTGACTGAAACTGGTGTTTTGATTGTTGGAGAATTCTTGTTTCTATTAGTCTTGCTTGACTGGCGACCATTTGGTTTCTTTGGAGTTGACTGCGATGGGACAACTCGGCTTTCCCAAGGTTGAGCTGCAATCCATCGATCAATCCAGCTCCAGTCCCAATTTGCTTTGCCTACGTCATGGCTACCTGATCCAAAGTTCGGATTGGAGTTGGCTCTCCACTGCAAGACATGTTCTGTATATTTAAACTTGGTTTTATATGACAAAAGAAATAAGAAACATTTCAATGTTTTAAACCCCAATCTGGATATTGCACCGGAAAAGTAGAGGGGTCTAGGATTCAAACTGCATTGAACTGGGGTTCAAAAATATATAGTTAATTATATAAAGCATTATATATGTCAGGGTTGGATCACTCCTTGACAAAAAAAATGCAACTGAGAAACCCAGGGAGGCATCCGATTCTTGATTGAGTAGGCAGCCCGACCGGGTTTTGTCCTGGTTTTGAGTACTGGTTCTTAGGCTATAGCCGGACTGGTTTGTCTAGCCGATTCCAGTGTTTCATACTGGACCAGCAAGCATGGCCAAATTTCTAAACAATAGAAATATTATTTATATTCACATACTTGATGAGAAAAGGCATATGCCATGGCTCGCTCACGCCGCAATGCTGCTTCTTCTCTCTGATTTATCCTTGCAAGAGCTTCGTCCATTGTTTTGGAGCCACCACTCCACTCCACCTGTCAGAAATTACATTAATTGAGGATATGCAAAATTTTTGAACAGTCCAAACCATTAAATTATTTTGTTTATTGTTAAACCACATCATCAAGATTTCCAGTAAAAGAAAGATGTGTTACAGTCACAATTAAACTACTTTCAGAGGAACAAATAAGGTCTGAATGCATAATTGCTATCTCAAGAACTGCTACTTTGTCAAATGAGTTCAATTTGTCCAAGGAAATATGAATCATGTATA
>NW_019251014.1:0-1289 GCF_002742605.1 Olea europaea var. sylvestris
CGCTTCATTTCCAAAAAGTACTTATGGGCCCAAAACGGACACCGTGTGCAAAAGTTACGCTCAATTCTTCGTACACCGACAATTCAAGCGTTCCAAATATGCAAGTGCTCATTTTTTCAAAAAATGGCTGAACTCCCCCATACTTCACGACGAAGCGGTGAGTTCAATCCAAAACGGTCTCTACATTTCCAAAAAGTTCTTATGAGCCCAAAACGGTCACCGTGTGCAAAAGTTACGCTCAATTCTTCGTCCGCCGACTCTCCAGGCGTTCTCACTATACGAGCGCTCATTCCTTCGAAAAATGGCTTAACTCCCCCATACGTCACGATGTAGTTGTGAGTTCAATCCAAAACGGTCGCTATATTTCCAAAACGTTCTTATGGGCCCAAAACGGACGCCGTGTGCAAAAGTTACAATCAATTATTCGTCCGCCGACTCTCCAAGCTTTCTAAATATGCAAGTGCTTATTCTTTCGAAAAATGGCCAAAATCCCTCGTACGTCACGACGAAATGGTGAGTTCAATCCAAAACGGTCGTTACATTTCGAAAAAGTTTTTATAGGCCCAAAACGGACACCGTGAGCAAAAATTACGCTCAATTCTTCGTCCGCTGACTCTCCAAGCGTTCTCAATATACAAGCGCTCATTCCTTTGAAAAATGGCCAAAATCCCTCGTACGTCACGACGAAGTGGTGAGTTCACTCCAAAACAATCGCTACATTTCCAAAACGTTCTTATGGGCCCAAAATGGACACCGTGTGCAAAAGTTACGCTCAATTCTTCGTCCGCTGACTCTCCAAGCGTTCTCAATATACAAGCGCTCATTCCTTTGAAAAATGGCCAAAATCCCTCGTACGTCACGACGAAGTGGTGAGTTCACTCCAAAACAATCGCTACATTTCCAAAACGTTCTTATGGGCCCAAAATGGACACCGTGTGCAAAAGTTACGCTCAATTCTTCGTCCGCTGACTCTCCAAGCGTTCTCAATATACAAGCGCTCATTCCTTTGAAAAATGGCCAAAATCCCTCGTACGTCACGACGAAGTGGTGAGTTCAATCCAAAACGGTCGCTACATTTCCAAAAAGTTCTTATAGGCCCAAAACGGACAACGTGTGCAAAAGTTAAAATCAATTCTTCGTCCGCCGACTCTCCAAGCGTTCTAAATATGCAACTGCTTATTCTTTTGAAAAATGGCCAAAATCCCTCGTACGTCACGACGAAGTGGTGAGTTCAATCCAAAACAATCGCTACATTTCCAAAAAGTTCTTATGGGCCCAAAACGGACACC
>NW_019251015.1:0-1289 GCF_002742605.1 Olea europaea var. sylvestris
GCCATTTTTTGAAAGAATGAGCACTTACGTATTTGGAACGCTTGGATTGTCAACGTCCGAAGAATTCAGCGTAACTTTTGCACGCGGTGTCCGTTTTGGGCCCACAAGTACTTTTTGGAAATTTAGTGACCGTTTTGGTTTGAACTCACCACTTCATCGTGACGTACCAGGGATTCTGGCCATTTTTCAAAAGAATGAGCACTTGCATATTTGGAACGTTTGGATTGTCGGCATTCGAAGAATTCAGCGCAACTTTTGCACACGGTGTCCATTTTGGGCCTATAAGTACTTTTTTGAAAAGTAGCGATCATTCTGGATTGAACTCACCACTTCATCGTGACGTATCAAGGATTTTGGCCATTTTTCAAAAGAATGAGCACTTGCATATTTGGAACGCTTGGATTTTCGACGTTCGAAGAATTGAGCGTAACTATTGTACACGGTGTCCGTTTTGGGACCATAAGTACTTTTTGGAAATGTAGCGACCGTTTTGGATTGTACTCATGACTTCGTCGTGACGTATAAGGGATTCCGGCCATTTTTCCAAAGAATGAGCACTTGCATATTTGGAACGCTTGGATTGTCGGCGTTCGAAGAATTCAGCGTAACTTATGTACACGGTTTCCGTTTTGGCCCCATAAGTACCTTTTGGAAATGTTGCGACCGTTTTTTGAAAGAATGAGCACTTACATATTTCGAACGCTTGGATTGTCGGCGTTCGAAGAATTGAGCGTAACTTTTGCACACGGTGTCTGTTTTGGGACCATAAGTACTTTTTGGAAATGTAACGACCGTTTTGGATTGAATTCACCACTTCGTCGTGACGTATAAGGGATTCCGGCCAATTTTCGAAAGAATGAGCACTTGCATATTTGGAACGTTTGGATTGTCGGCATTCGAAGAATTCAGCGTAACTTTTGCACACGGTGTCTGTTTTGGGACCATAAGTACTTTTTGGAAATGTAGCGATCATTCTGGATTGAACTCACCACTTCAACCTGACGTATCAGGGATTTTAGCCATTTTATGAAAGAATGAGCACTTGCATATTTGGAACGTTTGGATTGTCGGCATTCGAAGAATTCAGCGTAACTTTTGCACACGGTGTCCGTTTTGGGCCCATAAGTACTTTTTGGAAATGTAGCGATCATTCTGGATTGAACTCACCACTTCAACCTGACATATCAGGGATTTTAGCCATTTTATGAAAGAATGAGCACTTGCATATTTGGAACGCTTGGATTTTCGACGTTCGAAGAATTGAGCGTAACTATTGTACACGGTGTCCG
>NW_019251016.1:0-1288 GCF_002742605.1 Olea europaea var. sylvestris
CACATGCATTCTTATATATGCATTTGTCATAGAGATATAGGCCGGTGGTGTATAAGAATAAGTTTAATACATCTTGAGAGAGAGTGTTGGATAAATTTAGAAGCATTGATTCGTCGACAATTCAGTCGCGTTGTCATTTTGTGAAATTAGGGTTTAGGGTAATCATTGCATGGGATTCGTGATCTTAGTGCGTTTAATTTTCATTGAATACAACCAATCTGCGTTCTGAACAATTGATTTGCATTTTAATCCCTTAAAATATTGTTTTACGTATTGAGTTCATTCAAATCATCAATTTTACGTATTTAGGATTTTCTTTCCAAATTAGGGTTTCGTTTAGGTAAAAATTTCACTTTGGGTAATTTAGTTTTGGTTAAAGTTATGATAGATAAGATTAAACTAATCAATTTCCGTGGGACGATATTCGGACTCAATTGATCCACTTTATTACTTGTTAACGAACCGTACACTTTCGGTAATATTCGAACTCAATTTAAATCGAAATAAAATATTTCGTGAACAAGACTCTCTTTAATGCTTTATTTATTACAATTTGGTGTCAGTCATGGGTTATATAGTGCTTCGGAGTCATGCACTCTGAGTGGACCTCCACCGGAAACGTAACCAAGAAATTGTTCAACTCCAGGCACTAATTAATTGGGGTGAACATATCTTGCTGTTCTTCTCGTTTTTCTATTGATTTCACATTTTGCGATTTACGTTTGTGCTACTCGACAAAGCTAAGACTAGAGAATAATAAAAGATAGTGAAATTTAACTACTCGGTATTACACTTCAACATTGACCACATAAAGTTCGATAGAGCAAAATGTGAAAACAGAAAACAGCAAAACAGATTTCGAAGCAATCTAGAGATTCTGTATTCTGACTAGAGAATAATGAAAGATAGAGCATTTGACTAATCGATTTTAGGCTTCAACACTGGCAACCTAAAGTTTGCGAGAGAAGGCATGCACCTGACAAACCAAGTGACCATAGAAGGTGCAGCAGAAAAAGCTATACACAAGCCCCAGTGGCCCAATCCTAGCCTGTCTGTCCCTGAAAACCCATTCAAAAGTTCAACCATTATAAACTGAATGGAAATAATTAGTCCGATGATGCTCAAGAAAAGTTTTTTCTTTTGCATCTCCTCAACAATGTTCTCCGAAAGCCTGGGATTGAATATGTTGAAGGCTTGACAGAGAATGTATGTACTAAGGACCAAAGAATCCTTTTCCTTGGCATTCACATTAAATAATGATTTGCCTTTGAAATGTATAACCAGAAAG
>NW_019251017.1:0-514 GCF_002742605.1 Olea europaea var. sylvestris
TGTCAAATTTGAGCCCATTCCGGCACAGTTGAGAAAAATGACGAAATTGCCGCCGGCGCGATTTTTATTTCTGATCAAACTGCAAAATTTCAGCTAAATTCGACACAGTCGAGAAAAATGACGAAATTGCATCCGGCGCGATTTTTGTTTCCGATCAACCAGTCAAATTTAACCAATTCCGACACAGTCGCGAAAAATGACGAAATTACACCCGGAGCGGTTTTTGTTCCCGATCAACCTGTCAAATTTGAGCCCATTCCGACACAGTCGAGAAAAATGGCGAAATTGGCCCGGCACGATTTTTGTTTCCGATCAAACTGTTAAATTTGAGCCCATTCCGACACAGTTCGCGAGGAATGACGAAATTACACCCGGCGCGGTTTTTGTTCCCGATCAACCAGTCGAATTTGAACCCATTCCGACACAGTCGCGAAAAATGACGAAATTGCCGTCGGCGCGATTTTTATTTCCCATCAAACTGCCAAATTTCAGCCAATTCCGACACAGTCGAGAA
>NW_019251017.1:535-658 GCF_002742605.1 Olea europaea var. sylvestris
TCCCGGTGCAGTTTTTGTTTCCAATCAACCAGTCAAATTTTAGCCAATTCCGACACAATCGCGAAAAATGACGAAATTACACCTGGCGCGGTTTTTGTTCCCGATCAACCTGTCAAATTTGAG
>NW_019251017.1:718-1288 GCF_002742605.1 Olea europaea var. sylvestris
GAAATTGCACCCGACGCGATTTTTATTTACGATCAAACTGAAAAATTTCAGCCAATTCCGACACAGTCGAGAAAAATGACGAAATTGCCGACGACGCGATTTTTGTTTCCGATCAACCAGTCAAATTTAACCAATTCCGACACAGTCACGAAAAATGACGAAATTACACCCGGCGCTATTATTGTTCCCGATCAACCTGTCAAATTTGAGCCCATTCCGACACAGTAGAGAAAAATGACGAAATTGCTGCCGGCTTGATTTTTATTTCCGATCAAACGGCCAAATTTCAGCCAATTCCGACACAGTCGAGAAAAATGACTAAATTGCCCCCGGCGCGGTCTTTGTTTCCAATCAACCAGCCAAATTTTAGCCAATTCCGACACAGTCGCGAAAAATGACGAAATTACACCCGGGGGGATTTTTATTCCCGATCAACCTGTCAAATTTGAGCCCATTCCGACACAGTCGAGAAAAATGGCGAAATTGGCCCGGCGCGATTTTTGTTTCCGATCAACCAGTTAAATTTTAGACAATTCCGACACAGTCGCGAAAAATGACGAAATTACACCC
>NW_019251018.1:0-1288 GCF_002742605.1 Olea europaea var. sylvestris
TTTTTTGATGGACTATACCCTCACATTTACCTTTTTTTTGCGCAAAACATCCTTATGTCAACTCCCCGTTAAAATGCTCCGTTAAATCAAAGGGTAATTAGCACAAAAGGTCCATTCCTTTCAATATTATTGTGCAAAACGTCACTACCTTTCATTTTTTGACATAATTAGCACGAAAGGTACCTACCTTTCAATATTATTGTGCAAAATATCCATACCTTTCATTTTTTAGCATTTTCGCCCCTACCTTTCATCTTTCATTGTGCAAAAAGATCATTTTCATCCATTTTTTTAATAAAATGATGATTTTACCTTCCTATTCAAATAAAGCAAGAAGAAAAGGTGAATTACCAACTACAACCATAGTCTTTAAATTTTTAAAAAATTACAAAGAAATAAAAAATTCTGAACCACCACCACTTTCACAACTTATCAAGCTGCCAACTGTAAATCCACATAACACCACCTTTTGGCCAGCATACCCACCAGATTTCATCGCCGTAAATATGGTTGTTTTGGATAGATTGATGACCAATACTATAGAGGAGGATATTGGGGAGATTGAGGCAAGGCTGGTGGTGGTGGAGTCTGATAGGTATTGTGGCCAAAAGGTGGTGCTATATGGATCTGTAGGTGGTGGCTTGGTGGGGTTGTGAAAGCGGCGATAGTGGAGAATTTAGAACTTATCTGTAATGTTTTAAAAGATTTAGGACTATGATTGCAATTAATTATTTATTTTTCTTTTCTTTTCTTTTTTGTTTTATTTGAATAGGGGGGTTAAATCGTCCTTTTATTGAAAAATGGATGAAGAGGACCTTTTGCACAATGAAAGGTGAAAAGTAGGGGTAAAAATGCTAAAAATGAAAGGTAAGAACGTTTTGCACAATAACATTGAAAGGTAGGGACCTTTTGTGATAATTATGGTAAAAAATGGAAGGTATGGACATTTTGCACAATAATATTGAAAGGTAGGGACCTTTTGTGCTAATTACACTTTGATTTAACAGAGCATTTTAACGAGGAGTTGGCAGAAGGACGTTTTACAAAAAAAAGGTAAGGGTGAGGGTGTAATCCGCTATAAAATGAAAGGTAGGGACGTTTTCTACAAAAACATCGAAAGATAAGGATGTTTTGTCCTAATTACCCTAATTCAAAATATAACAGTGTCATATGTACTGTTATGTGTTTATATAGTATATTTTGTTATGATAAAATAATTATTCACAATAAATAAGTTGTGTGTTTATATATGTATTGTATTATTTATTATTGAGCATGTGATTAAAGT
>NW_019251019.1:0-1288 GCF_002742605.1 Olea europaea var. sylvestris
AAGTTATTATTGTTAAGCTGACTGCAATACGTAGAGGAGGGCAAGGAGAAGGAATCACAAATTATTGAAGGCGAAAAGGATTTATCTGATGGAACGACCAGTCCTTGGACTGGAAAAAAAATGAAGTTCTAAAATCGGAACATACAGAATTGTCAAGTTCGGCATTTCTGAATACTCTGGTGGGAGATATCCTGTTAACTTGTTGTTATCCAAAAGGCTGTCATGGTTCACATATTAATGAGTAGAACATAACAACTATGGTGCACTGCACCTATTCAGAGTATTTGTTCTTTACAGCCAAAATTAGTACAACATTACAATTTAAAACATGAAACTTACAAGTGTTTAAGAAGAGGAAGGGCCGAAAGCTCAGGAGGAAGCTGGCCACTAAATGAATTGTTGTTCATGTGGCTGCATTTTCATATTGATGTTAAAATATGCCAAAATTTTCTGTAATTATAAAGACATTTGATTCCAAGGGAAACTCACAAATGTTGAACTTTGGGCAAGTTTACAAATGATTTTGGGATTGATCCAGATATCTGATTCAGGTCCAACTGAAATTTATTCAAGTTTGGGAGATAACCAAGTTCATCGGGTAACGGCCCCAATAGTTGATTTCCACTCAAAAGCCTGCAATATAAAACAAGAGTTGTTAGAGATTCTCATAGTGTACATCACATCTCAGCTGGGAGGACTGGTGTAGTGGGTTGGCTAGACTAAAAATTGCCGTCTAAAACCTGTGACTATACCTAAGAAATGGAAGTTTTTGTCTTAAGATTTATGTGATAGCATTTATTATAAAAAAACGTAGCAATGAACTGAATAAGGTGTTGAAAAAGGGCTCATGATGCCAACCCCAAATTTATTGAACAAAAGGCCTAGTTTGTTGTGTATCTCATCTAAAAGACTTCATAAAACTAACATGATTCATGATTTAAAATCTTGAAAACCATTCAATAAAAATGAAATTCATTTAGTAGAGTTAAAGGTATATAAAATCTTGACAATCTACATACAGGAGCTCAAGAGCAGTAATGTTGCCAATCTCCTTCGGAATGCTGCCACTGATATTGTTCCACATAAAATCCCTGACATCAAAGTGAGGAACCCTGATATCGAAAATCCCCCAGTACATAATACAATAGAAGATATACAAATATGTGGAGGCTCACAATCTTTTCATATGAACTAGCTGACCCAGCTCAGGAGCTAATATACCAGAGAGGTTATAATGCATCAAACGCCTGCATAACCAGGTGAAGGGAATAAGTTCAAAAGCACCATA
>NW_019251020.1:0-1288 GCF_002742605.1 Olea europaea var. sylvestris
CGACAATCCAAGCGTTAGAAATATGCAAGTGCTCATTCTTTCGAAAAATGGCTGAAATCCCTCATACGTCATGACTAAGTGGTTAGTTCAATCCAAAACGGTCGCTACATTTTCAAAAAGTTCTAATGGCCCCAAAACGG
This sequence comes from Olea europaea var. sylvestris, assembly GCF_002742605.1. Taxonomy (NCBI): domain Eukaryota; kingdom Viridiplantae; phylum Streptophyta; class Magnoliopsida; order Lamiales; family Oleaceae; genus Olea; species Olea europaea. Next base: position 141 of record NW_019251020.1, read on the forward strand.
ACACTGTGTGCAAAAGTTACGCTCAATTCTTCGCACGCTGAAAATCCAAGCGTTCCAAATATGCAAGTGCTCATTCTTTCGAAAAATGGTCGAAATCCCTCATACGTCACGACGAAGTGGTATGTCCAATCCAAAACGGTCGCTACATTTCCAAAAAGTTCTTATGGGCCCAAATCAGACACTGTGTGCAAAAGTTACGCTCAATTCTTCGTCCGCTGACAATCCAAGGGTTCCAAATATGCAAGTGGTCATTCTTTCGAAAAATGGCCGAAATCCCTCATACGTCACGACGAAATGGTGAGTTCAATCCAAAACAGTCGCTACATTTCCAAAAAGTTTTTATGGGCCCAAAGCGGACACCGTGTGGAAAGGTTACGCTCAATTCTTCGTCCGCCGACTCTCCAAGCGCTCTAAATATACAAGCGCTCATTCTTTCGAAGAATGGCCAAAATCCCTCGTACGTCATGACGAAGTGGTGAGTTCAATCCAAAACGGTTGCTACATTTCCAAAAAGTTCTTATGGGCCCAAAACGGACACCGTGTACAAAACTTACGCTTAATTCTTCGTACACCGACAATCCAAGCATTCCAAATATCCAAGCGCTCAATCTTTCGAAAAATGGCCTAAATCCCTCGTACGTCACGATGAAGTGGTGAGTGCAATCCAAAACAGTCGCTACATTTCCAAAAAGTTCTTATGGGCCCAAAACGGACACCGTGTGCAAAAGTTACGCTCAATTATTCGTCCGCCGACTCTCCAAGCGTTCTAAATATTCAAGCGCTCATTCTTTTGAAGAATGGCCAAAATCCCTCGTACGTCATGACGATGTGGTGAGTTCAATCCAAAACGGTCGCTACATTTCCAAAATGTTCTTATGGGCCCAAAACGGACACCGTGTGCAAAAGATACGATCAATTCTTCGTACGTCGACAATCCAAGCGTTCCAAATATGCAAGTGCTCATTCTTTCGAACAATGGCCGAAATCCCTCATACATCATGACAAAGTGGTGAGTTCAATCCAAAACGGTCGCTACATTACCTAAAAGTACTTACGGGCCCAAAGCGGACACCGTGTGTAAAAGTTACGCTCAATTCTTCGTACGCCGACAATCAAAGCGTTCCAAATATGCAAGTGCTCATTCTTTC
>NW_019251021.1:0-1288 GCF_002742605.1 Olea europaea var. sylvestris
AAACGGTCGCTACATTTCCAAAAAGTACTTACGGGCCCAAAACGGACATCGTGTGCAAAAGTTACGCTCAATTCTTCGTCCGCAGACTCTCCAATCGTTCTAAATATGCAAGTGCTCATTCTTTCGAAAATTGGCTAAACTCCCCCATACGTCACAATGAAGTGGTGAGTTCAATCCAAAACGGTCGCTACATTTCCAAAAAGTTCATATGGGCCCAAAACGGACACCGTGTGCAAAAGTTACGCTCAATTCTTCGTACGCCGACAATCCAAGCGTTCCAAATATGCAAGGGCTCATTCTTTTGAAAAATGGCTTAACTCCACCATAACTCACGATGAAGTGGTGAGTTCAATCCAAAACGGTCGCTACATTTCCAAAAAGTTCTTATGGGCCTAAAACGGACATCGTGTGCAAAAGTTACGCTCAATTCTTCGTACGCGGACAATTCAAGCGTTCCAAATATGCAAGTGCTCATTCTTTCGAAAAATGGCTGAACTCCTCCATACGTTAAGACGAAGTGGTGAGTTCAATCCAAAACGGTCGCTACATTTCCAAGAAGTTCTTATGGGCCCAAAACGAACACCGTGTGCAAAAGTTACGCTCAATTCTTCGTCCGCCGACTCTCCAAGCGTTCTAAATATGCAAGTACTCATTCTTTCGAAAAATGGCCAAAATCCCTCGTACGTCACGACGAAGTGGTGAGTTCAATCCAAAATGGACGCTGCATTTCCATAAACTTCTTATGGGCCCAAAACGGACACCGTGTGCAAAAGTAACGCTCAATTCTTCGTCCGCCGACTCTCCAAGCGTTCTAAATATACGAGTGCTCATTCTTACGAAAAATGGCCAAAATACCTCATACGTCATGATGAAGTGGTGAGTTCAATCCAAAACGGTCGCTGCATTTCCAAAAAGTATTTATGGGCCCAAAACGGACACTTTGTGCAAAAGTTCGCTCAATTCTTCGTACGCCAACTCTCCAAGCGTTCCAAATATGCAAGTGCTCATTCTTTCTAAAAATGGCTGAAATCCCTTGTACGTCACGATGAAGTCGTAAGTTCAATCTAAAATGGTCGCTACATTTCCAAAAAGGTACTTTTGGGACCAAAACTGACACCGTGCGCAAAAGTTACGCTCAATTCTTCGTACGCTGACAATCCAAGCATTCTAAAGATGCAAGTGCTCATTCTTTCGAAAAATGGCCGAAATCCCCCATACGTCACGACGAAGTGGTGAGTTCAATCCAAAACGACCGCTATATTTCCAAAAAGTACTCGTGGGCCCAAAA
>NW_019251022.1:0-13395 GCF_002742605.1 Olea europaea var. sylvestris
GTTTTGTGTACAAAACTCGTGAAAATCAAAAAACGCGGAAAACAGCCCAAATTAAAAAATTCCCACCGTCTTCTTCAATTCTCATCCCCTTCACAGTCGTCGCCTTCTTCCTCCAAACTCTACCACCACCCACCACCTAGACTACCGAACTCCACCACCAGTCGAACCCCCTCACCTCCCCTAGTGGCGGCGCCACACTTGGGCACTTCGAAAACAGTGGACCGCTCGAATTTTTTGCACAGGCTACTGATTGCACCCATAAATTAATCAACTTCTAGGGGAAATTGGGGTTGACCCATGGCTGCACAAGGTGTGCCAGGTGAAGAGGAGTTCAACCCATGTGGTCCGCGACTATAGGTCGATCGGACGCTGTCGAAATCTGCAAAAATCGAATTCTGCTGGACAGGCTTCACGACGCCCAAAATTTCTAGGTTAAATTTAGATTTTTGAATTGTTGTTTGTGTTAAATTGGGGCCATGGTTGGGGTCGATTTGCGGTGAGCAATCGACTGGTGGTGGGCTTCGATCAAGTTGGTGGCCGGATGTGGAGTTTCTGGCAATTTTCAAATGTTCGAATAGCCTACTTTGTGGATTGATTTCTGCCAAATCAGGTTGAGTTATGGGGAGATGTTGGTTAAGAATTGAAGAGGAGGTTAAGGGCTTTTCGATGGTACCAATATCCGGTGGTCTTGGTGGCCAAAAATTGCCAGAAATTTGATCCATGATGGTAGTGGGTGAAGGATTGATTTGGTGGTGGAGATGGTTTTCAAAACAGGCTTGGGGTTTGGCCGATAGTAAACGCATTTTCGACTTTTACATTTTGAGAAACAATTTTTTAAAATGACCAAAAGAACGTGCTTTCAACAATTTCAAAACGGACACTCAAAACACAAAACTCAAAATGAAATTCAAAACTCAAAACTCAAAACAGAAAACTCAACCACGAAGAGAACACCCCCTTAATTTTTCTGAATTTCATATAAAGAACATTCAAAAAATATCGATTCGGGAAACAATGTTTAAGATTTAGACTGTGATAGTATTGTTTAACATTTTCGAATATTTTAATCTATATATAAATAATTAAATAAATTTGCGTATAATAAGATAAAAAATTTAAAAAGAAAGAAAAACTACAAATTTACAACTATACCCTTTAGATTTCATTTTTTATTCTAGTATACCATTAATCAAATCAAAGTACAGTAAACTCAAGCTTATGATACAAAATTAGAAGAAAAACAGATTTCTTTTTATTGATTTTAGAATACACTTCCAAGGCATCAAAGTGAAGTGAATAACACCTAGGTCTCAGACTCAAAATTGTACCCGTCGCTATGGTCAAAGAAACCCTTAACCCAAATCCTAAAGCATTCCTTTATTGATTAAAGGAAGTCACAAGGATCGTACAAAACACACATACACACACACTCTCTCTCTCTCTCTCACACACAAAACACACTCAATGCATATATTTCACAAAATGCACTAGAAGAATCAACTTCCAACCAGATGTTTGGAAGAAAGAACACTAAGAGAGGAGAAGAACTTGAAAAACCAAACCCAAATGCCTGAAGATCAAAATCTAACCTAATGGGGAAACCAAAGTTCTATTTATACTCCATTTACCAACGATTAATTAGAATTGGATCCAATGGTCTAGGGATTTCATAGGTTTAAAGAAAACATGTTGAGTTGAAACCTTGAAAGTGCCAAACTTCAAAAAATCCTTCATGTAATGGTCCTGAATTTTTGGGTTAGGCCATGTTATTAGCAATTGCATTTAAATTGAGTTTTAGCCCTTAGCTCGTATCATCGCCCGCAATGGAGAAAGTTGGCATCACACCCCAATAAATCCCCACTTGTTTTCCCTATAGACCATGCATCAGGTTTCTTCATTCAAACACTAGTATGATAGAACGACACATTAATTTCTACCGTGTGATGTTATTTGTTGACCTCGAGAATTAGACCCTCCATGTGGCCAACGGATAGCTACTCCACGTAATCCTCCTTGCGCACAACAACGCATGATCAGAAGCACACGGTCGGAACCAGCAGTGGTGCGGTGGCTACATACACTTCGACGGTCAAGTCAGCGTTGGGTGATCGGAACAGTGCTCAAGTTATGCAAGAGAATGGAGAGGAGAATATATATTTCTTAGTATGGAGAGCTAAGTTGTGTGAGTTTCATTACCTTTGTCTCTTGCCAAACCTTTGGTATTTATAGACGTAGAGCACCGTTGGATGTAGGACACGTGTATACATATGACGGTGTAAGGCGTCTGCTCATAGGCGTCAATCAGCCGCATCTAGAGTGGGCCAACAGCTAGTTCTTCTGAGTTGAGTTGACATAAAGTTGATATGTCACATCAACTAGATCTATGGACACGTCACATCAATCTATCCTTGGAGGCAGAGGGGATCCTGACAGATATCTTTCTGACAATGGCGATGGAGTGATTTGTTAAGGGGTACCTCGGAGTGCCCAACGCTTCGGAGTTGAGGGACACTTCGGTTATTTCAGTGGATCTATTCTTCACCTTGCAGCATGTCATGTTGAGGTCGTCAGGAATGGACATTACTTTGGAACCACTTCGGATGGACACATGGCACTTCGAGGGAGTGGTGTGACTCTTGTTCCGAAGTGGGATAGTCAGGGGTTAGCATTACTTCGGAACCACTTCAGATGGACATGTGGCACTTCGGGGAGTGGTTTAGTCAGGGATGTAACAGTGGTCCCCCCAAGTTCAGGTATGAATATTTATATCATGGGTGGACTTATTTTCTTGATTGTGTATGTCGACCTTAGAGTGAGTATTGTGAATTCTGATGAAGTGCTGATGTGAAAAGATGAAGTGAGCAGATGTACGAAACACCTGTTGGCTGCGGCGAAGTGATAATCAAGGCGATGTGGGTAGGGCGTCATCTCAGTTGATCGATCGTTGTTTCGTGACGAGCCTTCAGTGTTCTACCGAGTCGTATGAGTTGTGATTCCACTGGGGGAGGAGCTCATCTACCACCGTTGCGCTGAACCAAATGGGATAACGCGTTGGGAGATGGCTAGAGATTTGTAAAGCTTAAGAGGAAATGCAGCAATCGAGGCAATGTCCCACAAGGGACACCGTGTCAGGTGCGTCTGAGCTTTGTAAAGCTGAGTGAAGAGCTCATCTGCCACCCGTGCGCTGACTCATAGAAGAAGACACGTTGGGAGATGGCTAAAGGCTTATAAAGCTGAGGAAATGCAGCGATCGAGACGGTGACCCACAAGGGACTCCGCATCAGTTGTTTCGAAGCTTGTAAAGTTGGGTAAAGAACTCATCTACCACTGGTGCGTTGACCTAAAGAACACGACGCATTGGGAGATAGCTAAAGCCTTGTAAAGCTGAGGGAACGCAGCGACCGAGGCAGTGACCCACAGGGGACTCCGCGTTAGTTGTGGCGAAGCTTGTAAAGTTGGGTGCAAAGCTTCACCCAAGGTGATTTGGGACTTGGCCTCGATCCGAGGTGCTTACAATTATGACGTTGATCGATGTGACAGCTATTGCGTATTTCCAAGGCGACAGTTGGATGTGTTGCCTATTCCCATAAAAGGGCTGTTGCTGCTACTTATTGTTGACGGCTATTGTTTGTTCGAGGTGACGCATTTTATGTGTGTGCGAGAGGCACAGTCAGATCTTGGGCGTTGATTAAATCTGGTGTTTCATTTCAACGATCCAGATTTGTGATGAGATGAATGACCTAGATTGACATCGTTTGAATTCAACGGTGAGGATCGTCTAGGGTCTCCTATAAAAGGAGGACTTGAGCATTTTGAGAGGTTTCCACTTTTGCGAAATCAAACTCTCTGCTCTCAAAATTTTTTTAGCAATTTTCGATGGTGTTTGAAGGTTTTCCAGTCTCTTTGTAATCTCCAGCGAGTTTTAGGAGTTGGTCTTGGATCTTTCCGATGTTAGGGCACCCATTCCAGTTGATTTTTGTAAGTATTCTCTAGTTTTTTCACAATTTTTTCTAAAAAAATATGGCCTCTAAGGGTAGTGGGTTGTCCAGGAGGGAGTTAGACATAGTGAGGGTTGACCAGCCAATATTGGCGACCTCCTCAAAAATATTCGAGGCTATATTAGGAGGGGAAAACATTTGGAGATGACTTGATAGTCCAGTAGATACTTCCATACACTGGGGGGGCATCAGACTACCCTTCTAAATTGAAGACTTCCGACCTTGAAAGGCTAAGAAAGGAGTATAGGATCCCATACAGTGTGGACCTAATTTTGTCGGAGCCAGAAGAGCGGGCATGTTACCCTAAACCAGGGTGTGTGGCCATTAGTGAGGCTATTCTGAGAGTGAGACTTAGGTTACCCATCCATCCATTCTTTAGGTACGTCTTGAGGTCGTATGGTTTAGCTTCGACCCAGTTAAACCCAAATTCTTGGAGCCAAATGGTCGAGTCGTGGATGCTTTGGAAGGAGGTGTCTTATGGGGGTTGAGATGCCTTTCCCTGTTTTCCAAACCCTCTACATTCCTAAGGTAGCAGCGGGGGGTGATAGGACTAGGGGATGGTATTATCTGACCTCATGGGGTTCCCACACTCCATTAGTGCTTGATCTGTTGAGCTCCATCAAAGATTAGAAGAGCTCGTGGTGCTGGGCTTTCGGGAGATGGGATACAATGGAGGAGGACCCCTTGGCGCCTCTTACGGTCTCCACCAAGTATTCAACACTCAGTGAGTACTGGAGGTTTTTTTTTATTTTAATTACTTCAATTGGATTGCTAACCTTGTTATTTTTGTAGGCGTCCTTCCTCGGTGTGAGATATCCGTCGAGGAGTTTGATACGATTTGTATCGTGTACCAGCTCCTCCCAAAGAAAAAGTCGTACCATGAATTGATAAGGAAGAATATTCATTTCATTGAACATGAATTGATGGCTTTGCAAGGTAGTTTACCCGAACTAGTTGTGTTATACTGCTTTCTGAGGTCGCAACACTAATTTTCCTTTATTGTTGCATATGACTTTAACAAGAAGAGGCCTCTGAAGCTGGACTTTAAAAAAATCCAAAGGATGATTGCCGCAGTGAGGGCCCTGAAGACTTCCTCATCGGCCTATAAGCAACAGATGGAGGACCTAGTGGCTACGAGCAAGAAGCTCCAGCCAGTGGTCGACGAGGAAGAGGAGGAAGACCCTGGGGCCTCTTTATTAAGGAAGGGTAAGAAGGTGATCGAGCCATCAATAAAGGGGCCTTCAGTGGCCAGACTTGCCCCATCACTTTGCTAAATAACAATCCCCACTGGGATCACGATAAGGGAGAAAGTGGTTTCTCTCCCCGAGGCATCTACTGCTGCTCCAATTTTGGCAACACCGATAGCACAAGGTCGGGTCAGCAGAAGATGAAGAGGGCGAGGCAGGAGAAGGAGGTAGACTTCCATGGCACGAATGATGATGAGCCAGTTAAGGAGGTGTTGGAGGCTCTACCCTCGGAGACTGTCATAGTGGCACTAATCCATAACAGGTTTTGGACTAAAGCGTGGAAAGATCACACGGCCTCGTGCACCGTGGAGGACTTGGTCGTGGCGAACAGTATCTACCTTGCTCGAGCCATCAGCACTAGTATACAGCTGGAGCGTTTGGTGAAGGACCTCCTAGTCAAGAATGTGAATCTAGCTCAGCGGCTGGAGGCAAACCTTCTAAATGGGGAGGCTATCCAAGCTACCGAGGCAAAGGCTTCAGAGGTAGAGCATCAGCGAACCGATGCAGAGGCCCAGCTCAGGAAAGCTAATGTCGACGTGGAGGGGCTGAGGAAGGACCTCCATGAAGCAGAGTGCCAGGTGGCAGCTCTTACTAGGCGACTTGATCACGCTAGTGAGCACCATCATTTGGCAATGGAGGCCTCGAATAAGGAGAAGGCCAACCTAAGGCAGCAGCTGGAGGCCCAGGTTGAGGAGATCGACTCCCTCAAGGAAGAGGTGAAGGTGGCAAGGGAGTCAGCTGTGCAGTACTTCATCTATCACTTCGAGAAGCACCCTTTTTATGATAATTTTGCTAACTTCTGGGCTTCGTGGAACGTCTAGGTGATGCTGGAACGCCTAAGGGAGGTTCACCCAACACTGGACATATCTGTCCTGGAAGTGGAGTTCAGTGGGCTGACTGGAGGTCGGCCAAACATTGCTGCGGAGGAGCCTGCCGAGGCTCCCCAAGTGACCGAAATGGCCATGGAGAAGGAGCCAATAGTGCATATAGATTAGGATTTTAAATGTAATGGCTCTGGCCCATTTTGTAATCCATTCGATGTTAATTAAATTTAAATTTTTCCAAGTGTTGTTGCTTCTTTCATTTGTGATGGATTGTTTGTATCTTGATGAGTAACAAGTAAATATTAAGCGTCACTTACCAATAACTAGTCGATGATGTAAGAATTGACCTATATAAAATACTGAAGAATTGAGGCACAAATTGATTAACCCATATAACATAACGGAGAACTGATGTATTATAACTTAGTCTTACAACAATCTTACTAAGGTAGTTTCAGCACTTAGATATGAATGTTACGATAGATTGGACAAAATGGAGATCGGATCAAAACATACATTTATCACTAATAGTATTTTCTCAAGTGTTCAATATTCCACTGATGAGGTAGCACTTTTCCTTCCATGTCTTCAATTTCATAAGTGCCAGGTCGGGATGCTTTGCAGATGCGATAATGACCTTCCCAGTTCGGTCCAAACACTCGAGACCCAGTTGGCTTCGATGATTGGAAGACCCTTCTAAGGACGAGGTCCCCTAGACGAAGAGTTTGATTTCTGACCTTGGAGTTGTAATAATGGGTCATCTTTCTTTGATACTTAGCCAATTTTATTTGGGACGAATCTCTCCTTTCTTCAAGGAGGTGGAGTTCGAACACTCGAGTTTCATCGTTGCCGATCTCATTGAAATGTATCCGATGATGAGAGGGGATTCCCATCTCGACAGAACTCATGACTTAGGATCCATAGGTCATGGAGAAGGGTGTTTCACCTGTTGTGGTTCGACAGATTGTTCGAATGGACCAGAGGACATAGGGAAGCTCATCGACCCATGCCCTTTTGGAGGCATCAAGCTTCATTTTCAGGGTTTGCTTGATAGTCTTATTCACTGCCTCAACTTGCCCGTTTGTTTGGGGGTGATGAGGTGTTAAGTCCTTCCTTATGCTGAGTTTGTCACACAAGTCTCGTATCTTTTTGTTATCAAATTACCTTCCGTTGTCAAACACTAAAGAGTGTGGAATGCCGAACCTACAAATGATGTTCTTCCAGACGAACTTTGTGGTGTTCGCTTCAATGATTCTTGCTAGAGGTTTAGCTTCGACCTACTTGGTGAAGTAGTTAATGGAAACGATGGCAAAAATAGCGCTTCCTCTCCCTTTTAGGAGCGGACCAATAAAGTCGAAGCCCTAGTTGGAGAATGGCCACGGGCTGGTTGCTATGGAGAGGCTCTGAGAAGGGTGCCTTTGAATGTTTGAGAAGCGTTAGCACTTGTCACATTTTTGAACAAACTAGCAAGAGTCCCCTTTCAGGGTTGACCAGAAATAGCCTTATCGAAGTATTTTGTGTGCCAGAGCTGTTCCTCTGGAGTGGTTACCGTAGACTCCCTCATGGATCTCCCTGAGTATATACATGGCTTTTTCCCCCTCCAATGCATCTGAGAAGTGGCGAGGCGGAGCCCCTTTTGTAGAGTACATCTTCCTGGAGAACAAAGTGAGCAGCCCTTCTCCTCAATTTCTTTGCCTCGCTTTTCGAGGCTAGCAGTGATTGATCTTTGATGTAGGCTACGATGGGTTGTATCCAAAGTGGGGTGCCTTCAATCCATAGTACCTCTTCACCTCCATAGATGGAGGGCTTCGGTAGGCACTCAATTGGGACAATTTTTATCAACTCTGAATCCCTACTGCTGGCCAATTTGGACAGGGCATCGGTGTGTGTATTTTTGAGGCGTAGGACTTCAACTAGTTCAAATCTCTCGAAGTAAAGGACTAGGTTTAGAACCAATTTCAGATATGCAGCCATGCCACAGTCTTTGGCTACAAATTTTCCATTGACCTGACTTACCACAAGCTACTAGTCGTTACTTGTTAGGAGCCTTTTGACTTGCATTTCTTTTGCTAGTCTAAGGTTTGCTAAGAGGGCCTCATATTCTGCAGCATTGTTTGAGGCTTTGAAGTCAAACCTGACTGCGCAGTTTAGCTTATGGCCCTCTGGATTTTCCAAAACAACTCCTGCTCCGGAGCCAATTTCTCCTGACGATCCATCTACAAATAAGTTCTGTGTTGGGGGCTCGGCTGGTTCTATTGTCACCTCCATTTTCGGGGCTTTGGCAAACTCAGTCACAAAATCTGTGAGGGCTTGGCCCTTGATGACTTTTCGAGATCGGAACAGTAGGTCGAACTCGTTGAGCTTGATTTCCCAATTTAGCAGATGGCCCGAAGCATCTATTCTCTGCAATACTTATTTCAAGGGAAAGTTGGTGAGCACTTCAATCGAATGGGCCTAGAAGTATGGCCTCAATTTCCTTGATACTGTAACAATGGAGAGTGCAAGCTTTTCCATATCTGGGTAGCACCTCTCTGCTAGGAGTAGTACCTTGCTAACATAGTACATCGATAGTTGATGCGTGTTTTCCTCTCTGACAAGGACCGCGCTGACAGCCTCATCTGAGACCGCTAGGTACAGCAGCAGGGGTTTTCGTGGTTCAGGTTTGGATAGGATGGGTGGCTCTCCTAAGTACTTCTTCAGCACTTGGAAGGCTTCCTCACACTCATCCGTCCATTGGAACTTCTTTCCTTGCTTCAAGACTTTGAAGAAAGGTAAGCTCTTGTCAGTGGCCCTGGAGATGAAGCGGCTGAGTGCGGCTATCCGACCGTTGAGGTTTTGGACCTTTTTTAGCTTTTGAGGTGACCTCATTTCCAGTAAGGACCTTATCTTTTCTGGATTCGCTTCAATTCCTCTTTGGTTCACAATATACCCTAGAAATTGGCCTGAACCTACCCTGAAGGTGCACTCGAGAAGGTTCAACTTCATTTTATACTTTCTAAGAATCTAAAAGGTCTGGTCGAGGTGACTTACGTGTTCTTTCGCCTAGTGGCTTTTAACAAACATGTCGTCCACGTAGACTTCCATAGTTTTGCCAATGAGCTTGACAAACATCATATTGACCAGCCTCTGATATGTAGCTCCGGCATTCTTCAATTTGAAGGGCATCACCTTATAGCAATACAATCCTCTGTCTGTGATCAACGATGTGGATTCCTCATCAGGTTGGAACATGGGGTATCTGGTTGTAACATGAGTATGCATCCACGAAGCTCTAGAGCTCATGTCCAGTAGCGGAGTCCACCAGTTCGTCTATCCTTGGGAGAGGAAAGCTGTCCTCAGCACATGCCTTGTTCAGATTTGTGAAATTCATACACACCCTCCATTTTCCACTAGGTTTCTTCACGAGGACCAGGTTGAATATTCAATTCAGATAGATGGCCTCTCTGATGAAGCCGCTGGGCTTAATTTGTCAACTTCTTCTTTGAGCGCTTCATATTACTCTGAGTTGAGGGATCGTCTTTTCTGCCGATGCGGGGTGCAGGAGGAGTTGATGTTAAGGTGTTGGCAGCTGACCCTTGGGTCTATTCCCACCATGTCTTTGTGCATCCAGGTGAAGACATCCAGATTACTTTTCAGGAAGTTTATCATTTCTTCTTTCACTTTGTCCATTTTCCACTAGGTTTCTTCACGAGGACCAGGTTGAATATTCACTTCAGATAGATGGCCTCTCTGATGAAGCCGCTGGGCTTAATTTGTCAACTTCTTCTTTGAGCGCTTCATATTACTCTGAGTTGAGGGATCGTCTTTTCTGCCGATGCGGGGTGCAGGAGGAGTTGATGTTAAGGTGTTGGCAGCTGACCCTTGGGTCTATTCCCACCATGTCTTTGTGCATCCAGGTGAAGACATCCAGATTACTTTTCAGGAAGTTTATCATTTCTTCTTTCACTTCGGGGTTAGCGCATTCCCAATCCGCAAGACCTGAGTGGGGTTTTCAGGGTTTGTGGAGAAAGTTTTCAATTCTTCTATTAGGGTTGCATTTGGTTCGAACTCGATGATTCGAGGATCCAACTCATCAAGAGAGTGCCCTTCTTCAGGGGTCTCTACTATGTCGACGTCTTCCTTCTGTTCGGAGGTATGTCCTTGTTCAGGGGCGTCGAGCATTTCTGTGTCCACATCGGCTTCGTTGGCGACCTCTATTATGATGACAATAACAGTGCGGGGTTCGTATTTTTGCAGAGAGTTGAGGTAACATGCCTTTGATCCCATTTGGTCGCCTCGAACTGTAGCAATCCCATGCTCAGCTGGGAACTTCATACACAAGTAATGGATGGATGTAACTGCCCAAAAATCTTTCAAGACAGGTCGGCCCAATACTCCATGGTAAGCTGATCTGTGGTTTACCACCAGGAACTCCATGAAGTAGTGGGCTACTAGGGGACTGACCCCATCACGATAGGTAGAGTGATTCGTCCTCGTGGGACCATGCTGTCGCCAGTAAATCCAAATAGCAGGCCAGTCATAGGGATCAACCCATGTTCAATATGTATTTTATCAAAGGTGGATCCGAACAGTATATTCATCGAGCTGCCATTGTCGACGAGCATGCATTTGAGCCTGTTTTGAGCCACTACGGCTCTTACCACTAACGTATCACAATGGGGGTGGTGAACTCCTTGTGCATCTTCCTGAGAGAAAGTGATCAGAACCATCCTGTCGGCCTCTTGGGTCTGATTAACAATGTAAGTAATCATTGGTAGATCCTTTGCTTCCCTTGTGTAGTTCCTCTGGACGTTTCTGGTGTTTCCCTCGATGTGAGGTCCTCTAATGATTGTATCAATTTTCCTGATAACTTGGCCTCCAGGTAGGGCCTGATCCCTAGGTCTGGATACTCCTCTGTCCCTGGATTCTCTTCTCCGGGGCGATTGGTCTCTATATCGCCTCTCTCTCCTATTCGGGAAGATGGACCTATGGGGGTATTCATCCCTTCTTGAGGAGCATGGGTTACTCTAATTTGAGGATCAAGGAGTACCCCTACATTCGCTGGTGTTGTGTCCGTAAAGTTGGTGAAAGGTGCAAAACCTTGCCCCTTCCAGGGGCCTGTTTGATCGCTTATTCTTCTTCTTTCGGTCGTCTTCTGTCTTGTTTGCTGCAAATGACTTTAACAAGAAGATTCCCCTAAAGCCGTACTTTAAGACCATCCAAAGGATGATGGCTGAGGTGAGGGCCCTGAAGACGTCCTCTTCGGCCTACAAGAAATAAATGGAGGACCTGGCAATTGCCAGTAAGAAACTCCCTTGGGCCGAGGAGGAGGAAAAGGAGGAGGAGCCCTTGTTGAAGAAGGGCAAGAGGATGGCTGGGCTTACAGGGACCCCTACTGTGGTGAGGGCGGTCACGAGGTAGAAGACGATCCCCACAAAGGTCGTGATTGGGGAGAGGCCTAGCCATGTACCTGAGGCGACCCCAGTGTTGTCATCTGCCCCTATTACTGCAGTGCCTCCTGTTTCGATGGCTGCAGAGGAGAGGAAGAAGAGGGCTCATCCCTCGAAGGAGCAGGATTTCTTAGGCTGCACCTTTGAAGAGCCAGTGAAGGGAAGTACTGGAGGCCCTCTCTCCAAAGACTGCTATTGTGGCACGGGTCCATTGCAAATACTAGACTAAAACTTGAGGGACCACACGTCGTCCTGCTCAACCGAGGATCTCATGGCTACTAGAGGGTCTGGTGAAGGACCTTAGGGTAAAAAATATCAACCTAGCCCGACAGTTAGAGAATGCCTCTTCTTATGGAGATGAGGTAAGGGTGGCCCGAGCCCAAACAGAGGAGGTCAGGAAGGTAAAGGAGGCGGTGGAGGCAAGGGCGGTGGTAGCTGAGGCCGCATCAGAACAGCTAAAGAAAGAACTGCAAGAAACTGAATGCCAAGTCGTTATTCTGATGAGGCGAATTGACCATGCCAACGAGCATCACCGCCTCACAATGGAGGCCCTTGATGTCTCAAATAAGGAGAAGAGAGAGCTGAGGCAACGGGCGAAGGCCCAAGTTGAAGAGATCGAGTCTTTGAAGGCATAGGCGAAAACATTTGGGAAGTCAGCTGTGCAGCACTTTATCGACCACTTTGAAGAACACGAGTTGTATGACACCTTTGCCAAATATTGGGCCTCGTGGAATGCCCAGGCTATGCTGTAGCACCTCAGGGAGGTCCACCCAAACTTGGACATTTCGACTTTGGAAGAAGAGTTCGGTGGACCTACCGAGGGTCACCCCAACATAGCTGCTACTGAGGAGGCTATTGCTGCTCTGAGAAATGCTGTTACAAGTGCAAAAATAGCTCATGAGGAGGTCGAGGTGGGGGCAAGGGCTATAGTGCCAATAGATTAGGACTCATTGTAATGGCTCAGCCTAATTCTTGTAATCTTGTTATTAATGGAATGGAATTTTTTGCTAAGCATTGACACTTCTTTCATTTGTGCTGGACTGTTTGTATCTTGATGAGTAACGAGTAAATATTAAGCATTACTTACCAATAATAACCAGTCGATGACAGAAGAATTGATCCATATAAAATACTGAATAACCGAGGTATTATAACTTAAGTCTTTTACAAAATTGTCTTACTAAGGCAGTTTCAGCACTTAGCAAAATAGGAATGTTACAATAGACTAGACAAAATGGAGATCGGATCAGAACATACACTTATCACTGATAGTATTTTCTCAAGTGTTCAATGTTCCACTGATGAGACAGTACTTTTCCTAAGTGCCAGGTCAAGACTCCTGACGGATACAATAAGGACCTTCCCAATTCGATCCAAACACTCCAAACCCAGTTGGCTTCAATGATTGGAAGACCCTTCTGAGGACGAGGTCTCCTACACAAAGAGTTTGGTTTCTAGCCTTAGAGTTGTAATAACGAGTCATCTTTCTCTGATACTTGGCCAATCTTATTTAAGAGGAATCCCTCCTTTCTTCAAGGAGGTAAAGCTTGTGCACTTGAGTTTCATCGTTGTCGATCTCATTGAAATGTATCCGATGATGAGAGGGGACACCCATCTTGATAGGACTCATGGCTTCGGATCTGTAGGTCATGGAGAAGGGTGTTTCACCTGTTGCAGTTCGGCTGGCTGTTTGAATGGCCCAGATTACATAGGAAAATTCATCGACCCACGCCCCTTTTGAGGCGTCAAGCTTCCTTTCCAGGGTATGCTGGATAGTTTTGTTCACTGCCTCAACCTGCCCATTTGCTTAGGGGTAATGAGTTATTGAGAAGTCCTTCCTTATGCTGAGTTCGTCACACAAGTCTCGCATCTTTCTGTTGTCGAACTGCCTTCCGTT